>NW_028248341.1:0-70890 GCF_964263255.1 Lissotriton vulgaris | reverse complement strand
TGCTCTTTATGAGACAAACCCTGGCAGGCCATTTCAGGGTCCCTCCAAAGGGTGGGGAGACCCAGCCGGGCAAACTCAGTTTTTAGATATTTGAACCACTGGATGTTCTCTATGGTAGGCAGAGCAAGAATTTCCTTCAGTTCCTGCCTATAGTTGGCTAGCTCAGGGGTAGACCATAATCTTCTCCAAAAGGTTAAAGGCTTTACACCCACAACTTCGTCCAATGGTTTTAGGCCCAGATCCAATCTGAGAGGCAAAAGTGGGGTGCTAGCCGGTAACTTTAGAAGCTGTCTAAACTTGTTTTCAACTGTGACCAGCTCTTTCTTGCAGGTATGACCCCAAAGTTCACTGCCGTACAGAATCGCACCTCTGGCCTGGAGTCTATAGATCTCCAAGGGGGGGGATTACGGCCTAATAGATGATTTGTTGCCATTGGCTAGCCTAATTATTCCCCCTGCTAATTGAGCCAATCTGAGCTGGGATTTGACTTGGTGTTCACCCCATTCCAGTTTGTCATTCAAAGTCACACCCAGATACTCAAACATGAGAACTCTTTCAAGCCTATGGTGGGATTCGGGCGTGTTTTTTTGGGGGGATTAAAAATCATGTATTTGGTCTATAGGGCATTTATTTCGAGACCGTGGTCTTGGCAAAATGCCTCAAAGCCCTCAAGAATGCGCTGGATCCCCATTGGGGATTTTGATAGCAGGAGGGTGTCATCCGCAAACATGATTGCGGGCACCCTACTGCCGCCAAGTCTTGGTGCATCTGTATTGGGGACATTGTTTAGGTGATTGATTACCCCGTTGACAAAGAGGCAAAACAGGGTTGGTGCAAGAACACAACCCTGCCTTACCCCTCTGCCAACGGGAAATCTTTGTGAGAGGGTACCTGAGCTCCCGCACCTGACCTGAGCATAATTATGAGTATGCAAGCGAACAATGATGTCTAAAAGAGCAGGAGGAACACCAAGATCAGCGAGTACTGTCCATAATTTGCTCCGCGGAACCAAATCAAAGGCTGCGCGGAGATCGACAAAGACGGTGTACAACGAACCCCCCTCCACCCACACCGTCTTCCAGAATAAAAGGGCCAAACGAAAAATTTGGTCCATCGTCGAGACCTTGGACCTAGACCCTGCCTGGTATGTGCTTAAGACAGAGTTATCCGTCATCCATTCCTGCAGGCGGTCAAGTATCAGCCTCGCAAAAGTTTTTTGTGCTACATCAATGAGGCTGATTGGCCTATAGTTGGCTGGGAGCAGAGGGGAGCCCTTCTTGAAGATAGGTACAATCTCTGCTCCCAGCCAAGTGCTAGGGACTGCCATTCCCCCGAGAATTGCATTGAAGACTTCCAACAGATACGGGGCCCAAACCCTGGGTTGGTGCTTAAATAAGTCACCCGGGATTTTATCTAACCCAGGGGCCTTGCCCGAGGGTAATTTGGTTATTATATTATGGACCTCACCCAAGGTGAATTGCAGTGTCTCAGCACCCTCGACAATTCCAAGTTGCGCGCTAGACCCGCCAGAAGGTAAATGGTGTTCGGGCGTCAAGTCATCACGATGCTTAGGGGAGCTGGGGCTAACCTCTTCATATAGGCTTCGAAAGTGGTCCTCCCAGACTGAGGCCGCTATATTAGCCTCCACAGCCTGAGTCGGCTCGGCAGACCCTGTTCTCACTATCTGCCAGAATTTGCGGGCGTCTCTAGTCTGAAGAGTGGCCAGCATATTGTCCCAGTTGGAATAATCCCATTCCACCTTCGCGTGGTGGATTGCTTGCTTTAATTCCGCCCTTCTGATCTTAATTAAATCTGTATCCCTTGGGTATTTCAATACAGCGAGGAGGTTGGCCTTTGCCTTCCTGCAAGCTGAATTATACCAAGAGGGTTTATGGCCCCTGCGGATCCCCTTCCGCGCTATTGGATTTAAAAATTCCACAAGGGTGTCCACCAATTCTGTATGGAGATTGCCCAATTTACGGATTACATTTTCTGACGGGGAATGATTGATAAGAGCCCCGACACGCTCAAATATGGGGAGTAGCTAAGCGTACAACTCGGAGATGTGGGAGGGATTGTCCAGAAGCTTGGCCCACCTAACTCTACGCCTATCATTTGTTAAAATTAATTTGGGATTTGGGGATGCCTCTGCTAGCGGGTCGCACACGTAACCGCTTGGCCCGACCAAAAAAAGAATTAGCGCGTTGTGGTCGCTGTCAGTTCTTTCGACTACCACAAAGTCCTATTCCAGTTCGATGTCTGAACCAGGATATAGTCCAAATGAGACCCCTGCCCTGATTTGTTAAAGGTAGGTTTTGAGGGGATGTCACTCTTGAATCGGCCATTTCAAGCCCTCAGGGAATTACTGAGAGTGAGTGCCGTAATTTGTGTTGCTAGAGGAGACCATGGCTTGGGTGGGGGGCCAACCAATTGTGGAATTCCCCACTGGTCATCCTCCTCCATAAGTGCTCCTGTGGTAAATATATTTTACCGTATACGAGTTTGCCATATAATTTCAGACAGGTAAAAGAATAGCTCAATCAAATGAGAGGCAGAGTCCGTGATGTCTGAGTCATACAGGCTTTAATCAAAAATGGCTCGAGCCATGGAAATCAATTCCATCAATACAAGGGTTCGGGGGTATGCAATGATGGCAGAAAGATGTCAACGATTTATTAACAGTACATGACATATGTAGTAAAATGACACAATGGCAATGGATACAGTAGGCGTGACAAGTGAAATGTATATGATAAGAACACATGTGCGTAACAAAAAGGCGTGTACAGGGGCGGGCACTGGAAACGTCATAGAAAAGTGTCATATGTGGATGGGTGCGTAAAGAAGTCTGCAAAGTCAGCAGGAAGTGCGGATGCGCGCGCAACTAGCATGACGTGACATGGACGTGTAACTGGGGAGAACTCTGACACTAGTAAAGGAGACAGAAGTCTGGGATGTCAGTACGACCTGAACCTATAACATATCTGGTATCTTATGTTTGGAGGATGTTTTATCTGGAGTAAAAGGTCTCTCGGGCAGAGGCTATTCTATACTGAATGCTGGTGCGTGCATAGGTGTCTATGTGTCTACGTGCGGGGCCATGGGCCTACTATGGCAACGGGAACTGCAAATTACTTGCACGGAGACAGGAAGGCTTGCTCTTTGCTCTGCAGCCGGGGATATGTTTACCTAAATCACTAGACAGGAATGTGTTTTCGAGGAGGCTGAACAGATAACTTGAAAGCAAAATACGGTTTTGGCAGGCAGGCCAGGCCGAGCCAGGCACCGCTTCGCTTGGCAGGAAGTAAGGCAGAGGTCAGGGATGCATCTCCATGCTGCAGCTTTCAGAGGCAGAGACAGAAGTGGCTCGAAGGCAGAAATCAGGGCCTAGCTCGGCAGAGCCAGGAAAAAACGTGAAAGTGCACCATGTAAAGACGGTGGCACGGCGTACTTAGGAACTGAATTATCGATCCATTCATGGTGAATCTGATAGAGGACATGTTGACGTTGGACGCAAATGTATTTGCGTCTTCAGATTCGGTTGTGGAGGGAAATTACATGTACTTTAATCTCGTACATGGAGCCGTTGGGGTACACGTTAGGGGACATACTTGACTATAAAAATTTCGATTACCTCATTCCCTCCTTGTCCCCTACGGACCCTTCAAGATATATCTATTTTCATGAGACCATCAATCTGTTCATATAACATCATCTGTTCTTCTTTCTTTATTCGGGAATGGGAACGTGAACTTGGATGAGGAACACAAGCTGTGGCGCACAAGCCGCAAATCGCTGGCCCACATTGCAGACATAGACAACAACTGAATACTATGGCCAATATTATTCCTAGGAATGACAGTAACTTCCATCCCCAGGCTGTTATTACACTCCAGAGCCAACCGGACCAAGTCCAGGAGCCTGGGTTCTGATGTATCAGATGGGCAATTTCATGAAGTCTGGTAATGGCCTTATAGACTGATGGCGCGTTATTAGGAATAAACACGCAACAACTGGATCCGATGACCCTACAAGCTCCGCCCCTATCGGCCAGGATGACGTCAAGGACAAGGCGGTTCTGAAGAACAACAAGCCTCATAGCAGACTGCTCCTCGGTTAAGTTGCCTAAAGCAGAAGTAGTCTCATTCACTACTGCTTCGAGTATTCTGGTTAATTTACGTATCAGTTTACTGTTGGAGACAGTGCCTAGATAGGGAAAGAATCCTTTATTGAAATCTGTATATTGTTCCCATGTAGTTTCAGTCTGATCGACTATTGGGAGACCTCTCTTGTGCCTAACGAGATCGAGGCGGGAATTCCTGTGATAGTCAGAGGGGGCTAGGAAAACTGGTGGCAATAGGAATGCAATGAAACAAGTACCATCCCAATCTAGAGGTAAGCGGACATAAGCTGTCTGACCACAAATGAAATAGGAATGTCGGGAAGCTTTGAATGTAGACTTGCCTTTATCACTGAATTCGACCACAGTAGTACAGTCACTGTGACCTAGCTGTACTGAACCATTCTTTCTGACACATAATACACCTTTTGCTGGTAGAACTGATATGGATGGCAAGTCTGGACTAGTCTCGGTCTGGACATTTAGAATCATGAGGTTAAGTGTAAAATGGCCTAATCCATAAACTTCATTTTCTAGATCGGTCCCTGTCATTTGTGGAAGACCTTCTTCGTTTGGGAAACATGCTTTGTTCATGACTGTATTCAGATTTCCCCATATCCAATTGCCTTGGGAAACTCGGGAGTCAGTGTCTAAAGAGGATATTAAACTAAACCATGCACCACAGGAAACATTATGTGTAAACGGGTAAGGAAAGAGGGGCAGAGCTCCCTTGTAGTTCTGATAGGGAGGGAGTCGGCCACATATCCAACAATTAGTAGCATTGTTGATCTGGTGAGAATGTTGTAACATACGGATGAATGTATTGTTGCGCAGCGCAAGTCGATAGGATAATTTTTGTGGAGGCAGGGCACTGAACGTGTGCTCTGCAGTGTCATTAGAAGAATGTGCAATGGGAAAATACATATATAGCATCCAACTCATAACAATAATCGTAAGACTCAGAAAAAACATAATAAGTAATGTGCATATGCATCTGCTTCGGAGACTTTTACAATATTTCTGTTTCTTGGTCTCCTGTCTATCTCTCTCTCTATTGGGGTCTAACTTATACATGTCAAGAAACTGTCTAACCGCTTCACCCAGGGGGGGACTTAAACAATTAAACTGTCTGACTTACTAGACCTCAATTTCATTCGAAACTCCTGCTGAGGAGTTTTCTCTAACAGGGGGAGTTTGGTATCAGTCTCTGGAATGCGAGGGTTCTGGGAATCAATCTTTGGCGGAAGTCCATAAAATCGTTTAACGTAGCTGGAGTGGACCCAGCCTTTCCTCCCCTCTAGTTTCACTGCAGTCCTGGTTGTTAACAAAACGATCTTCGGCTCCTTCCACCGGGGCTCCAGAGGGCTTGATCGATCGGAATTCCGGACTACGACGACATCTCCTGGAACCAGTTCATGTGGTTTCACCTCGGTGTTGTCTGGGAAGGCTGCCGCAACCTGTGAACGACATGATTGTAGTGCAGACATCAAGGAAGCAAGGTAATCTGTCAGCATATTACTGTCAACATCAGTTATTTTGCGTGGCATAGGCGTCCCCCACATATTAGGAGGTCTACTGAAGACCACCTCATACGGGGATAGCCCTGTCCTAGAATGGGCTACCATTCGCCTATAAAAAAGGGCAACTGGCAAAACTACTATCCAATCTACTCCTTTCTCTTTACACACTTTGGCAAGACGCGTTTTCAGAGTCTGATTGTGTCGCTCCACGAGACCTGCTGCCTCGGGATGTCGGACACAGTGAAACTTCCACTGGTAACCCAATAGAAGTGAAACCTGCTTCATAAGTTCAGATGAGAATGGCTGACCGTTATCTGAATACACGACACGGGGCAAACCGTATCGAGGGAAGAACTCGCGAACCAACTGCTTGGCAGTGGTCGGGGCAGTGTAATCTGGGACGGGATATGCTTCTGTCCATCTGGATAGGGCACATACGACTACGAGGACATATTTGAATCCCCGGCATCTTTCCATCTGGATATAATCCATCTGGAGGACTTCAAAAGGATGGTCGGGAGGATGAAATCCACCTTGTTCCACGGGAATGCCTTTGCCTGGATTGAACTGACAACAGATCATGCAGGTACGCACTTTCTGTTTTGCTGCTGCTCGTAAATGCTTGTTGAACCAGAGGTTCTGTATGCTGTCTAACATGGCTTTTTCTCCTAAATGTGCTGGACTATGTGCTGTGTTAATGATAACTTGAACCATAGAGTCGGGGAGAAACCATGTGATCTTCCCCTCGTCATCCATCCCTGGTCTGTCTGGACCCCTCCTTGTTCAGTCCATTTCTTTATTTCATCTGGAGTAGCATGTGTCTGTATGTCGATGACATCTTGTGTAGGATCTCTGACTGTCATGCAATGTGTCAGTGAGGTTACGTCAGTCTTTGTCATATCAGTCGTTTGAGTATGAGTCAGTGCTGTATGTTTAGCCGTTCGATCTGCAAAATCGTTACCCTGGGAAATAGTGTCTGTGACTTTTGTATGTGCTTTACACTTCATGATAGCTATAGCTGTAGGCAAATGTATTGCTTCCAACAGAGCTTGAATGAGGGGGCCATGCTGGATCTTGGCCCCGTGAGAGGTCAAGAAACCTCTTTCTTGCCAAAGTACACCGAAGTCGTGTACGACTCCGAATGCATAACGTGAATCTGTGTATATGTTTACTTTACGGTTCTTGGCTCGTATACAGGCTTGGGTCAGAGCAATGAGCTCTGCTGCTTGAGCTGACAGGGTGTCAATGCGATGTGTTTCTATGACTTCAGTTTCAGTGGTCACTGCATATGCGGCCACTAATTCTCCTGTACTTGTTCTCATACATGAACCATCTACATAAAGTGTCAGGTCTGGATTGGATAATGCAACATCTGTCAAGTCTTGTCTGGGCTTCGTAATTGTGTTAACGACATCCACGCAATCATGTGGAGTAGGATCTGTTGTGCTCGATGGTAAAAGTGTAGCAGGATTTAGTGTATTGCAGCGTCTAATTTCTATGTGTGGTTGGAATAATGTTAATTCATAACCTATCAGTCGTGCTATAGTCAAGTGTTGGGTCTGTGTTCTGTTTAGGAGAACTTCCACTGAGTGTGGAACCTGTACTGTCAATTGATGTCCTAATACAATGGAGTCACTTTGTCTGATTGCTAGAGCTGTTGCTGCAACTGATTTTAAGCACGCAGGCAGGGCCTGGGCTACTGGATCTAATGTACTCGAGAAATAAGCACACGGTCTGTGTTTGTCTGCTTGAACCTGAGTGAGAACTGATAATGCTGTACCATCACGTTCTGTGACAAAAAGTGTAAAAGTTTTGCTGTAACATGGTGTTGCTAAAACGGGTGCTTGACATAAGGCTTTCTTTAATTCGTCAAAAGCTTGTGTATGTTCCTGAGTCCATGGGAGAACAGTCGAAGACGCTGCCTCCTGTGTTGTCAACTGTATAAGTGGTTTGGCTAGAAATGCATATTGTGGAATCCATTGTCTACAATAAGAAGTGAGTCCAATAAAGGCTCGTACTTCTTTCTGTGTCTTGGGTTGCGGAAGATGTGCAATTAACTGAATTCGATCAGGTGTCAACTGTCTACCCCACTTGGACAGCAAGTGCCCAAGGTACACCACTTGCTGGGCACAGAATTGTAGCTTCGAAGGAGACACCTTGTGTCCCTTGTCTGCCAGGAAATACAAAACTGTCAGTGATGCTTGTTCACATTCTGGTTCACTACGGGCGGTGATCAATAGATCATCAACATATTGGAGTAGGGCAGTGTTGGCGGGCATGTGAATACTGTCAAGTTGTCGTTTCAATGCTTGGCTATAGATGCTGGGGCTTTCTGTGAATCCTTGAGGGGCGCGTGCAAATTTGAAGCTACGGCCATTTAAACAGAATCCGAAAAGGTATTGGCTTTCCGGATCGATGGGGACACTAAAGAAGGCGTTCTTGAGATCGATTACAGTAAAGAACGTCGCTTCAGAATCAATAGCTGTCAATAGTGACGAAATGTCTGGGACCACTGGATACTGTGGTACAATGCATTTATTTAACTCTCGTAAATCGATCACTAATCGATAAACTGGGGGTGCATTTGGATCAGTGCGTTTAAGAATCGGAATGATAGGGGAATTACAAACATTTGAGTCGGTTTCTACAACCACTCCTTGTGCAATGAGCTCGTCAATGATTTTCAGTAAAGCCACTACAGCATCAGGTGGTAACTTGTATTGTCGGATTCGTGGTAGTACAACTCCTGGCTTGAGTGTGACACGGTATGGTGTAATGTGCATACAACCTACATCAGTGGGGCCTTGTGCCCATAAATGTGCAGGAACATTCTGTAACCTCGGATCAAAATCTCTCAATACATAGTGTCCTTTAAAATCACGAAGGAACAGCCTCACTGCTTCTGGAGAACAACAAATTACAGCTCCTAGAGCTTTCAGTGTCTTTATACCAAGCAAGTTTTCTGGACATGATTTCGTGAGCAATAAATCTGTAGTACGGGATAATGGACCAACTGCAAGGGGAACTGGTTTCGATACTTCATTAACAATAGGCTTTCCTGAAAATCCAAGGGAAACATTCTGTGAGCCTGAGAGGGGTGCCCCTGGAACCTCGTAATGACTAATGGTAGTTCTGCTCGCCCCCGTGTCAATCAAAAATTTTCTATCCTTTCCTAATACCTGACTATGTATATAAGGACCCTCTTGATCTACAGGAACTTCAATAAGAGGCAAGCCAACCTCCCTCTCTAGGCTGTTTCATGTGTACTGCTGATAATCGGGGTAATCGGATTGTGCATACTGGTACATCTGCTGTGTAACATGTTGTGTTGCGGCAATGGGCTGGGGCTGTGGTACCGCTACGGTCTGTTGTGGAACTTGCATAGGCTGTACATTCTGCATCTGCGGAATATGATGTTGGACTTGGTCCTGTCTAGGGGGACGCGGTCTCTCTTTAGTTTTACCTGTAGCTATATTATGTTTCAAGACTGCACAATCGTTTACATAGTGACCTGGCTGTTTACAATAGTTGCATGTCCCTTTAACAGGAGCTGCCGAATTATTGGACTGTGTCGTACCCCTTTTATGACCATCAGCTGGAACTGACTGAGCAACTAGCACTTTCATTTTAGTGTCTTTCATGCGTCTCTGTTCGTGATCATGTTCCTCCCTGATTCTGTTCTGGTGGTACTGTAACATTTGTAACATTTGTGAAGGTGTATTTGCTTGCCATGTGCTCGCGACTTTCAGTACACGATTCTTAACCTGGGGTAAGGAATTCTCGACTAATTTGGTCACAAAAAGATGTGGGTATGACTCGCTACTTGTTTTCAGGCCACTATTAATAATAAAACATTTCTCAAATCTGGAATAAAAGTCACTAGTGTCTTCATCGTGTTTCTGTTTGCAGGCTGAGATTGCATCCCAGTCCTCCTTTTTAGTTGTCAATAATCTTGGCAAAACCTGTACTAATAATCCTGGTAATGCTTTAGTTTTCTCCCCAAGACCTAAACCTGGGGTTCGACCAGTTTCTTCGTTTTCTAATTCAGCCCAATTGATCTTTTTATCTCCCACCTCCCATTCTTTTTCTTTGAGTTTCTCGTAAATACCTGCAGGCAATAACACTTTTAATATTTTCATAATGTCGGGATAGGTGTAATCTCCCATGAGTAACATGTCTTTTATTTCGCGGTGAAACCCTGCTGGATCTTTATCATGGCTCGGCACTATTTTCTTCATTTCCAATAATTCCATCTTAGTAATGGGCGTGTATACAAACACGCGTTCAAGTGTATCATCTGGTTTCCGGATTGGATGTACTTCTCGTAAAGGGTTCTGTTTATCTAGGTGATATGATTGCCTTACTGGGGGTGGAACGGAAACAAGATGTGGAGTCAGGAAAGTTCTGTATTTGTGACGTTGTTCTAAAATGATGTCAATTAAATCGGTACCTAGACCTCTCCATCTTCTCAGGAGTAAGTCCTGCAATAGATTATATAACGGACCCGGATCAGATGCTTGGTTTTCATATTGTACAATAAGATGTTGGGTCATGTATATACCAGCTAGTCGCTGTTCTTCTGGAGTAAGACTTAAAAATGTTTGCACCACTAAATCATCTTTATATATACTGTCATCCCCGGCCCATTGGACTGCGGACCGGGCTAGTTCCTGATCACGTAAGGTAGTGAGTTCATGATAACCTACTCTTTCTTTCAGGATTTTATCAGTAACTTGGAAAATATGTTCAAGGGAACATCGCTCTGGTATCGGGGAAAGGTAGCGTTTCTTGTTTTCTAGACGAATGGGTCTGTCAAAGGGCCTATCAAGAGGATACTGTCTAGGGAGTTTTTCTCTACCTACGTACGCTATCAGGCCTTGAGTCTCTGCGGCATCCTCTGGTTCTTCCTCCTCGGAGGTATCTTTATCGTCCGACTCGAGATGCCTTTCAGCCTCCCATCGGGCATGTATTGCTACTATTACTTTACGGATCTTTCTAGTCATAGCCTCTATACATTTCTCTTTGTCATGTTTACAATCTGCAATATTCTGACTCCACTTTGACAATCCCTCCATCTCTTCTTGCGGAAAGCCTGGCTGGTCTTGTTCCCTAATCAAACAATTAATCAAAAATCGTAATATTAAAGCTTGTGTCTCAACTTTCTGATTTGTCATGGCTTCACGAACACATTCTGGCCTCTCTCCTGTTCTAATAAAATGATATATGTTGTCTAGATGTTCTGGCATTTCCGGTAATAACATCAAATAATCTGTAACACGGCGTAGACGTAATGATGCTAACATCATAGGTCCTGTCTTGCCAGGTACTGTATCATATCTGCAATCTGTAAGTAACTGTTTAAGTCTTTCGGCTGGGCTTGCTTTAGGTATACGCTGCATAGCTAATTCTCTCATTGTCACTCGATGCAATTGTGGCGGGGTATGATGGGGACCTCCTGTAGCACCTCCTGAGGCGGAAGCGTGAGCATAACCTGATGTCAATGGATGCGGGAAAGGTACATTTATCGGGGACGACTGACTCTGAGTCACATTTGAACCAAAAGGGTTGTGAGGACCAAGAATAGGGGGGCCAGGAGGGGAAGTGACAATAGGTGCGGGAAAATGCTGACGTGGAGGGGTCGTGGCTTGGGCTTGATCAGCAGGAATAGGTGGTGGCAGATTATTATTAGCAGGTTGCACGGGTACATTGGTATATGCGGGAGCTACATCATCCAAATAGGAAGAAAGGAAAATATCTGCTGCGGTCTTTTTATGACGTAATTTAGTCGGAACCAATGGAGGTGGTAGATCGTTCGGTATTTCCGGGGTCGCCTTGGGCAGGCCCTCGGCCAGAACTGGATACAGTCCTGTTATAAGGGCATTGCTCCGTCTGTCGTGTTGTTCCATTCTGACTCGCTGTCCTTCTTCTAGTAGTTCTTTTTCTCTAGCTTTATCGGAATCTTCTCTACTCTTCTCTACTTTTTTGAGTGCTTTCTCTGTCCGTCTATGCGATTCTTTACGCCATAATTCGATGGCATCTTTCTGTGATTGTCTGGCTTTCTTTTTCCATAATGCTTCTTCTACTCTCATGCGGCACTCGGCATCCCATGTCCCTGTAACGGGCCATCTCTGATTCTCTTCCAAGTCTTTCGTATAATCCACCCACAAGTCTAAGTACAGTATGGCATCTAAGCCATGCTTGTGGTACATAAAATGTCCGGGAGTGCCCCTAGGTGGGATGGGAACTGCTTCTTCAAGTATCCCTTTTCTAGTTCCTATCTGTCGTAGTTTTGAAAACAAAGGCATTGCTACCTCGACGCAAACACGATAAACACAGTAAAGAAATGCAAACAATCACTCATACCACGACATTAAACACATTGAAACATTTCAAACAAAACACTGACTTAACAAAAATTAACTGAATCACTGTATAACTGGATTACTAGATGCACTGCTAAACAGTACAGATACACTGCTAAAACAGTGCAGACCAGATCTGTGTACCCAAACCCGTCTTGACCGGATACAAATTAATGCACCCGTCTTGATGCGTCCCCAGCAACGGTACTCACCGGGAAGCACGGAACGGAAGGCCTCGGAAACTCGACTGGACTGGACCGCTACGACGTCACTGCTGCTGCGCACTACGCATGCCCCTCGACGCTTCGGACAGGTGGGCCTCTCGACACCTCGGACACTGCTCTCTCGGCTGGGCTCTGGTCGGGATCCTCCGCACTCCTCACCGCCTCGTCTGGATGTCGACCGCAGTCTCCGTCACCTCCGTAGGCCTGAGGGAGATACAGGAAAACCTGCAGATACGCATGGGGTCCGTCACGGCTGTGGCAGGGGGCAAGGCCTGCGACGCATCGCCGGCGCGTGGGGTGGGGGAGGGGTCCCTGTTTGGGCGCCAAATTATGTGGTAAATATATTTTACCGTATACGAGTTTGCCATATAATTTCAGACAGGTAAAAGAATAGCTCAATCAAATGAGAGGCAGAGTCTGTGATGTCTGAGTCATACGGGCTTTAATCATAAATGGCTCGAGCCATGGAAATCAATTCCATCAATACAAGGGTTCGGGGGGTATGCAATGATGGCAGAAAGATGTCAACGATTTATTAACAGTACATGACATATATAGTAAAATGACACAATGGCAATGGATACAGTAGGCGTGACAAGTGAAATGTATATGATAAGAACACATGTGCGTAACAAAAATGCGTGTACAGGGGCGTGCACTGGAAACGTCATAGAAAAGTGTCATATGTGGGTGGGTGCGTAAAGAAGTCTGCAAAGTCAGCAGGAAGTGCGGATGTGCGCGCAACTAGCATGACGTGACATGGACGTGTAACTGGGGAGAACTCTGACACTAGTAAAGGAGACAGAAGTCTGGGATGTCAGTACGACCTGAACCTATAACATATCTGGTATCTTATGTTTGGAGGATGTTTTATCTGGAGTAAAAGGTCTCTCGGGCAGAGGCTATTCTATACTGAATGCTGGTGCGTGCATAGGTGTCTATGTGTCTACGTGCGGGGCCATGGGCCTACTATGGCAACGGGAACTGCAAATTACTTGCACGGAGACAGGAAGGCTTGCTCTTTGCTCTGCAGCCGGGGATATGTTTACCTAAATCACTAGACAGGAATGTGTTTTCGAGGAGGCTGAACAGATAACTTGAAAGCAAAATACGGTTTTGGCAAGCAGGCCAGGCCGAGCCAGGCACCGCTTCGCTTGGCAGGAAGTAAGGCAGAGGTCAGGGATGCATCTCCATGCTGCAGCTTTCAGAGGCAGAGACAGAAGTGGCTCGAAGGCAGAAATCAGGGCCTAGCTCGAGGTATGCAAACATAAAAACTTATAGCATATTCAGGATTTAAAGAGAGGTACAGGACACAATATTGTGTTTGATTTACAACAAAAAACGTTTTTAAGTCTTACAATTGTGGTATAGAAACAATATAAATGTCTTATGTCTCAAAATTACTGCAGATGACGCAGTGCTCACAGTGAACAAATATTTATAAAACATGGGACAAGACTCTGAACAGAACCTAGGGTTGCATACACATTTTTGGGAAATAAACAAAAGTAGAGATCCTATCTGCACATATACAGTATCTTCTAGGGAACCCTGTAATTCTTGAAAGCAATGTAAGGATGGGATGTCGGCTTTTCGACCCGTGATAATTTTTCGGGTCTCATCTGACATGTCTTCCATCTAAAGTTCCCTCAAACTTAAATCTTGGGACCTTCAATAAATCATCCATTCAACATTACAGATAGAGAAATTCTAAAAAAGGACCAACAATGCACTTTGGGCCGCTGTATTTCCTTAAGGGTCCTGCCTGTAATTCCAAACTAATCAGAGTAGATACACCATTCCAATATGTGTCAGTCAAGTTGCCACCATGTTTCCATAAGGCTCTCTTTAATTGTTGAATATATCAGTGATCAATTAAGTTTGCACACCTCTAAACTATAGGAAGAGCATAGCTGCCAAGGTTTCAGATTGCCATGTGTGACATTTTCATAATTTCAGAGTAATTATGAGTGACATTTTAATGAACATGAGTGACATTTTCTTGCACGCAAAATCAAGCGATGGAAAAACATAAAAATGTGAGAAATTACACTCATTTGAGGAACGAGAAACTCTAAATTAACTGGTGCACAGCGTAAGAAATAATTGTTAAATGACTTCCATGTATCAGAGTCATGTCTAAGTCATACACTTGGATTCATACAAATATCCGAAACGGGCACCATTTAATTTATGAAGTGCCTTTAAGGCCCGGCTGGGGCCCAGCGTGCGTGCGCACGATTTAATTTATTATAAGAGGCCGTGTCACTGGTGGCGGACTTGTGCGCACCATTTCATTCATAAGCAGCAGAAGTCAGAAAAGGCTTGCTGAGTGAGTGGGCCCCTGGAGCGCGGGCCCTCCCTCGCATGCCTCGGGCAGACTCACCTGACTGACTTGAGGGCAGGCCTGCAGCTTCAGACTCCGAGGCAGTCGCGAACTGGCAGCACAAAAGGCAGGGCAAAGGCAAGCTAGCCAGGCACTGCAGCAGGGCCCAGGGCTAGTAATAATTAAAATTATGGCCCGGTGACGGTCCTTTTCAGTGTCTGGCCGGGGCGTTAGGCATAGCGTGGCTGGGTCATGATGCCTCGCCCTCGCTCACCTCAGGCTCACAAGTCTTACCATCAAGCGCACTTTTAATTGCGGGCGCGCCGCTTCGCAATGCGCATGTCTGACAACTAATTTATAATAAAAGGCATTGGTTGGTCATCAGCCCCTGCCGGCCCACTCGCAATGACACCAGCGCGCCGCCCACACGCACCCGCCACAATTTAATAAATTAATAAAGATCCTCAGTCAGGCAAAGGCTCGGTCCTGGACGAGTCCGCACACCACCACCATTTAGTGTGTGTGTTTGAGTGACAGTGCAAATTAATCACTCCATTACCCCGTTCACTATTTGCACATCTCATCATCGACATCACCAGAGGCCCGGCCGGGGCACAGGTGTGCGTGCGCAGGCGGCCCGGGCCATTTAATTAATGAAAGGCTGCTGAGTCTGTGAGGGGGCCCCTGGAGCGCGGGCCCCCCGGAGGTGTGCATGCGCACCATGTCATTTTATTTGGAGGCCGTCAGCCGGCCATTTAATTCATGAAGAGAGTCTGTGTTATGGGGCCCCTGGAGCGGGAGGCCCCCGAGGCGTGAGTGCAGCACGCATGGCGCACCATTTTATTAAGAGGCCGCCGCCAGCCGGGCATTTCATTCATGAAGAGGCTGATGACCTCGGTAGTATGATAATAGTCTCTGGCCCCAAGTATCACTGAAACACTGCCTCCGCTATTTTCGCTTCCTTGCCTGCCCTCGTGGTGCCTGAAGACACGGTATGGCTCGGTAAGCGGTGCTCAATTAAAGATCGCTAGCCTCGGGGAACCGTAGTCTGTTTTTTGCTGCTATGACCACACTCAATAATCACTGCCTCCGTTATTATCGCTTCCTTGCCTGCTCTCATGGTGCCTGTGTCATGCCTCTAAACCTGGGTCACAGGAGCGGGGATGCTGGTCACACACGGTGCATTCACGCTGGGGAAATCAGTCGACCCGCCATTTTGGAAAAGTTCTTCGCGCCGTTTATCCCATTCAAAAGTTCAGACGCCGCTTAGCATCAAGCACACATTTCTCACTAGATTTTGCCCAAGATTGCACAATACTGTTGTTCCTCAGCCCCTTGTTGTCACCGTAAGTGCAGTGAAGGGCTCCGCCACGATCGGCAGCCGCATTGCTCTGGCCGTCGCTGAGTTCCGTCTCCTCCCGCACTCACACGCGGTAGAAACGAAAAGGGTCGTTTTCTCACCCTTCCTGGATCGGAAATAGCCCAAACTCGCTCTGCATATTGGGGGTACACTCCGACTCCTGAATCTCCTTTCAGGTCGGGGAAAGCCTCAGTATTGCAGCTCCCAGCATCGGTATGCCGTTTCTGCTTGGAGGAGCGAAGGATCACGCCGCCATTCTTCCCGGGGAGAAAAAGAAATGATATACCCTCCTGGCCTACTTTATTATTCACAAACACACCATATGTGATGGTAGCTTATGGTGGGGTAAAGCTTGCTGCAGAGACCAATGTGTACCCACCAGGTCTCAAGAAATTATACTGGTGAGATAGCTCATATGGGTAATGCACTTACTGTAGAGATTTCTGTATAGTCTCTCACAGGTTCTAATTATTATAAAACAGCTAAGAGGGTTAACGTGCATGCTGAAGAACACAGGGATATATTTACAAGGGGATTGTGCCACCGAACATTACTTTTTTCGATGTTCCGGTGGCACAATTCTGTGCACCATATTTACAAAGCGGGGTCAAGCCACTTTGCACGGCTTAACACTGTTTTGTAAATTTGACACCCTTTTACGTAGGTATCTGCGTGAAACGGGGGTGCAATGGGTTTTACGTTGGGCGTTCCACAACAGCACACATTGCTTTTTTACGCTGCCAGATTTACAAGGATCTGTAGATCTGAGGCAGCGCCAAACACTAACGTCGTTGAAAAGCAGGTGTTAGAATGGCGAAATGAGGAGAAATACTTTTATTTCTCCTCATTTTTGCTCTTTCTATGTGTGCTGCATTATGCAGCACACATAGAAGAGCAAGTCACGTTTAAAGTTTGTTTATGTGCAGGAAGGTGTCCCTTCCTGCACATAAACAATCATTCCCTGCACTGCAGGCACCCGTGCACTGTGGTGCAAGGGTGTCTGTGTTGGCGCGAGGCAGCTATTTTTAGTGTCAGTGCAAGGGAAAACACAGGGGTGTGCTGTTTTCCTGTGAATACCGTGCATCCCTGCATTTTTTATTTGAATTAGCGCAGTGCTGTAAAATGTGTCGCAGGTCCGTGCTGCGCTATTTCCTTGTAAATATAGCTCACAGTGACTGACTAGTAGGCCCTAAGTTTGCGTCCATACAAGATTGCTTAGTAGATAGCGTCACAGAGATCATGGTGCAACCGCAGGTGACAAGTTACAGCTTAGTAAAACATCTCACTTTTTTATGCTCCTCCTGCAAATTTTGGCCATACAATACACAAGGGATATGCTTGAATCGTTGCACACTTTAACTCAACTTTATATTCCTCTTGGGTTTATAAAATTAGTAGGAATGAGTTAGGCAGCAACAGGAAAGAAATCCGGGTGGATGTCATTGCAATTCATACAGGCTGCATCTGATGAGTCATCCTTTGTCATGAAAAATAAGAGGTACTTCCAGATGCAACTCTCGGTGTAAAGAAAAAAAATATTCTGCTTCCAGCAAGGTACTTACTTTAATGCAGGACCCTGGCACAGGAGAATGGACGCACTATACACCAGCCTATGTTACCCATATTGCTTTCTTTTAAAGCACAGAAAGATTAAGTGATTGCCAAAAACCTAAATGTTGAGTTGAAAACAATATTCGAACTTGGCGCATCGTTCTTCAAGGTTACCAGCTCTAGCCACTAGAAGACATTTTACATTTTATTTGCATGAAATATGAAAAAACTGTTCATCCGGGTTGTTTACAAACAAAGAGCTGCTACTAAAGGCCTTTAGGGTGAACTGAAGACCAGTTCTAAAACACAATTCAGATGAGCAGAATAAAAAAGGTACCCATTTCATTACAAGACTTGCAGGCTTATGTTTTGCTGAGGGCAGCCTTCCAGTCTTTGCACATGCTATTTTGAACAGGGAGTGAGAAGTGTGTACCTTAGCAAATGATGTTCCTGTGCTCCCGGGCCATTTAATTAATGAAAGGCTGCTGAGTCTGTGAGGGGGCCCCTGGAGTGCGGGGCCCCCGGAGGTGTGCATGCGCACCATGTCATTTTATTTGGAGGCCGTCAGCCGGCCATTTAATTCATGAAGAGAGTCTGTGTTATGGGGCCCCTGGAGCGGGAGGCCCCCGAGGCGTGAGTGCAGCACGCATGGCGCACCATTTTATTAAGAGGCCGCCGCCAGCCGGGCATTTCATTCATGAAGAGGCTGAGGGGCTGCGGGGGCCTTTGTTAGGCTGCCAAATCCTGCCAGGGGGCCGCCAGTGATCCTTCGGCTTCCGATCCGATCCTCCTCGTGGCGGCCCCTGGGTTTTGGCGGCCCTGTGCAGGTGCACAGTTTGCACATGCCTAGGGCCGGCCCTGGTTCGCAATTGCGAACATGTAGATGCGGCGGGCAGCAACAATCTCGCACTCGCGAAATTTCAAAATTTGCAATTCTGCACAAGAAATCCACTAGCAAGCAGCATAAACCTTCTGAAAATGATGATTTTTATCAGAATAACTCCTCAGGTTGACATTTGCCTGCACTTTTTTGGATTTGAGGCCTTTTTGACTTTCTATGGATCACTTTTGGATTAGAAATCAACTTTCACAAGTAAGTTTGTTTGGGGCATTACAGTTGCTGTTCTGCAGAAAAACGAGTTTTGCAAAACTGAAAGCACTCAGCAGGTGCAAAAGTTCAAACTCATCATTAGTAACCATTCCCTCTAGTGGTTCCTGAGGGGCCCCTCCAGAGTTCAGTTGCCTACTCGCAACTATTCTATGACCCTGCTCTGACCCTCACAGCAAGCTCATAGAATAGCTACAAGTAGGCCACAAAGGTCCTGGGAAAAAAAATTGCACTGCAACAGAAAGCAAATTACAGATAAGGAAGCAGGTGCCAGACAGGAAGTTTAAATTCAGTGACACATTAATCAACCCCAAATTAATTCATGTCAGTTGAAGCAGGGCAGGTGTGCTTGCTTTTCCCCCCCATAATCTACAGTGATGAATCAGAGGGTGGCAGTGATGTACCAGAGGGTGGCATGGGTGAATCAGAGGGTGGCAGTGGGGAAACAGAGGGTGCTGTGAACCTGTGATGATGAACCAGGCGTAGAAACAACAAAGTCGCGACCGTTGCGAGCCGACAAGTAAGTTCGCAATTGTGAACTGGTACAAATCCCTCGCAAACTGGCAGAAACCCTTGCGAACACAAACAAAAAAAAAATCCACAAATTCGCGAGAATTCGCAGATTTTGCGGATTGCGAGTTCGCAAATACACAAATTCGCGAACGCCAGATTCGCAAAATTCGCCCATGCTTACTGGAGTATACGTTTATTAGCGCGAGTTGGCTATGGTTCGGCCATTCCAACAACACGCACTGAATATCCAGAGATTTAGTATGGAGAGCCCTAGCCTTGCATCCCAGATGGGATGCCACCCATATACCAAGCCCTCCCGAAGGCCGTCCTTTCCCCTCCCATTTGGCTGGGATTGTAAAGGTTGCATACCCAGAAAGCCATGTGTCCTTCCGTGCCCATGTCTCCTGAAACAGTTTTATAGGAGGGAGATGTGTGATATTCTGTATTACATAAACTGTAATGTTATTTATGTAAATGTAAATGTATAGGAATTTATATAGCGCAAATCACCGACCGGTTTCTAAGCCCTTGCTTAGGGAACCCGTCCTGGTATTCCCCTGTGAGATAACCCCAGCAGGGTATCCGCAAGTTGAAAGCCAGGCATCCCTCCGCGAGGGGCCGTTGTGGAGATTAAGCAAGCTATTGCCCAGAGTCGCAGAGTGTGAACCCGTGAATCGAGTAGGCACCGGAGCGAGAATTGTCGAGTCCATGGACATTTTAGGACTCAAGACCCCGCCGAGCCGGGAATTGAACCCTGGTCCCGGGCTGACCTCTGCTTCCAGGTCTGCCTCCTCTAACCAGTGAGCCACACTTCTCCAAGCTCCAAGCTTGGTCCATGCTCTCTGGAATCTAGAGTGTGGTGAGGTCATTGATGCTTTAAAGAATGCTGCTCAGTTGTAGCAGGCTCTGGCAACTGTTGGATGGAATCCTTTGTATTTGAATAAACTACAACTCAAATCTACCCTGCTTCTTCATTTTATGGAAATTTTACACCACCCTTGGAGGTTTTTTATGACTTATGCATTTTCCTCCAAAATGATGGCAGTTTCTTTTTTGTGGACACTTTTCAGATGGTGTTAGATGCATTCATTAACTGGAATAGCGGCTGCTGAAAGGCATCGCCCTTACCTCAGGGTCAAGAGGCACAGGGGCTAACTCTGGTTCCAGAATCTGGCAGATCGAGCAAAGAATGTATCTGTGATGCCAGCGACTCACTCAGAAACACATCAATGTCTTTGTATTGCATAAACATATAGACACCATGTTGATGCCCACATTGTACAAACATGCACACACACCTGTTCTCTTGCTTGGCCCAAACACACGGCCTCACGATTACACATAAAACGCACACCTCCTATTTACAACACCGCAGTGTCCTGATTTCTATAAAAATCCTTTAGTGTGGCGCAAGCACACAGAGCACCACCATGGCACACACAGAGGGGGTTTAGCTGAGGAGATGGTTTGTCTGGGTAGTGGTGCAAGGCTCTCGGTGATGCAGCCTGTCTTGAGAGATGAGGGCTCTGGTCACTTTAATGGGACAAGCAGAGATCTTCCAGGGTTCATGGTACCTCTCAGGGTCCCTGCCAGCACCACATGGGGGATACTGGTCCAGTTGCAGGAATTGGTAGGTGGCTGAAAGAGTAAAGCGATGAGGGCGGTTGAGTTCAGGAAAAAACTACGGGAAGGGCATAAGAGCACAGGTATCATAACCGCTGAGCGAGTTTCACCATCTGCCCTTCAGTCACAAGAATGAGGGAGAGATCATGACAGACAGGGGCATGGCTCAGTGAATGCTACACTCCAGGCCAAGGGCCGGTCCCAGGAGTGCTAGCCGCTGGTTGTGATGCAAGTACATTAGCATCAGAATGTTGGATTCGGTTGGCTTGTGGGAGGAGAACATTGTCACAAAGCCCTTATCGGTTTATGGAGTCTGTCAGGTCTGATGTGATAAGACCCATTGAGGCTCCCAATACTTCCATGCCTCTGCAGTACAGGGCATTATGACTGGCCCTGGTTTGACCAAGATAGGCTCCCATGGTGGGCATCAGCTCTCTTGGAGGTTAGTTATGCCTGGGTTTCGTCCTCTTTTCCTTTGGAGGGTTTCAATGCACCCTGATCTCCTGTAACGCCTACTACTCGGCCTCCTGATGCTTTCTGCAACTCCTTTGCCAGAAATGCTAGACACATAACACCCATCTGAAGCCAAGCTGCTATCCTACCTGGCAAACGAGACATTCTGGGAGCTATGGGTGTGTTACATATCTGGAGGGCAGGGGTCTTGAGTAACCCTACACAGCGTATTGGCTCTGCATGTTGGATTTCCCTACTGTGAGCAAATGCAGTTCATTATATGATGTGGTTGTGCAGACTCACCGTGTAATAAACTCACAAACCCGCTTTGGGTACAGTCAGGCTCATTTGGAAAACCTTAGCTCAACCTTGGGTAGCTGTGGCTTTGAGCAGTCAGGCTTTGACGAAGAAACATGTGCAGAGCATTTAGAAGTACCAAAACAATGTAATAAGAAAGAAATGCAATACAAAGGTAATCCGACACCAGTGTATAAATATAGGTCCTATTTTTATGAAGTGTTAGACACCAAATTGAACAAACTCCACTGGAGGGTTCCAGAGCTATACATTCTTAAGCACATTGTAAATCCCTGCCCTTGAGATTTACATCAAAGCCATGGGGTCGATAACGTACTGGGCTGAGATCTGGGGCTGTACGAATATCCGAAGCCTTACCTGAGTGAAGCACAGGTTCCTAAGAACCGTATTAAACCTTTTTGAGGGCACTCCAGTGACCTCTCTTTTTTTAGACCACATTTTCTCCAGCGAAATTGTGTACAATATCTGAAGCTAGTATAAAAGCAAACTATTGGCAGCGTGTTGCAGTTGAAAATGTGATGAACTGCCAAGGGTCTATATCGTTAACTTTTATTGAAACCCAGTGTGCAGTACAACCATACAATGATGAAATCGTCCACCCTCTGGCAAAAAATCTGCACCTTCAATTCAGGTGTGGTTCTTTACCCATTAAAGCCTTCAGTAACAAATGGCATGTAAAGGACGAAACAAAGGGCCATTGTCCCGCTTGCCAAGGAGGCTCAGAATCACTTAGCCATATAATTTTATTTTGTCCATCTTATTGCCAGCCTTGGAAGAAGTGGATTGTGCCACTATACAAGAATCTGGGCTTCAGAAGATACAGGAAAACATTTATAATACTGGAATCTGATACTAGCAGAGTGGTGGTTTTTGGTATAGCCAAATATCTGTTTGCCCGTGTGGACAATTTGTAAAAAATACATAAATGGAAACCATAGCTCTGCTGGCTTGTAGGGGAGCACTAGCACTTAGCCTCTCATGCAGGCTAAGTATTGCCTGGGTTTTTAATGATACTTTTGTACAGTACTATCTGTGGCCGAAATGGTCTTTTCCAAGCTGCACAATGATATTTTGTTTTTAATGTACTCATGTACTGGTCACCTTCTTTTATTCCTGCGTTGATGCACTTTGCTGAAGGAAGCTCATTTATTGCTACTGCTTCTTAAGTTTATTAAGTTACTAATCTTTTTTAGCTGCACCGATGCTCTCCTTGGGCTACTAAGATGTACTTGCTGCAAGTAATTGCAATGGTTTTAGGTTGTTTTATGTAAAAAATAATTGCTTCAAAAAAAACTCGATATTGTATATTTACATCTGATCTCGCTCTTTAAAATATTTACCAGCCGTGGCCAGTCCATTGGGGCTGAGGGGCTACGCCCCCTCACCTTTTGCCCTCCGGAGCAGTGTCTGTCATGCTGGGCAAAGTTCAGCCTGACAGACACTGTTTATTTTCAGGTGAGGCAACCAGAAGTTAGACTTACGCTGAAGGGCTGCAGATAGTGTGATCTTTTCTTTTTGTATTAATGTTTGGTGCGAAAGTGCGTGTATGTTTGAATATTTAGTAATTAGTGTTGTGACTGGATGTGTGTGTGTGAGCAGGTATGTGTAAATACATGGTTGTGAGTGTGTATGTGTGTGTGTCCCATCCGCACCCGCTCTACTACAATTACCAGCTGCAACTAATATTTACTCGTCTAAAGTTTTTAAAGGTGTTATGTGCTGTATTGCGATGTGCTTTTATGATACTGGTGATCAATAATAAAGTCTTTGATGATGATTGTAAATCACTTCTTTTCACTCAAAATGCAAACAAGCATTGGTAACTACTGTGGTTAGTGGTTACTTTGAAAACTTTTTATAAAGTTGTGCTTGGGTACTCCGACTCACTTTGGGCAACCAACTCCAAAAGGGACCAAGTCACAGTGATCAATAAGGATTAACAGGAGAGTTATTTTGCAGGCAAAGCAGTCTCCAGTCCAGTCCCAGTGTCTATGGGAAAGCGCCATAGACATCAATGGAGTGGTCCTGATGCAAAGGATAAAGGACACTGATCCTATTGATGGGGGTTTCCTAGGACCACCCTTTGGTCCACGAGCACAGTGGAACAACTATGGCCACAGAAGTCAATGTCCCTTGAAGTCCAGCCAAAAACCAGTTGCCACTGAGCTACTGGTCTCCGGTCACAGCGAGACCATTGGTTCCCTTTAACTTCAGCTTGTGTCCATCTTAGGCAACCAACCTGCACATTGACGACTCTCTCAGGTCCAGCATATTCAGGTGCAACTTTTGATTAACAGGGCTCAGTCTCCCGTGCTGTGCTTCGGCAGTCAGCGGCGACTTAGCGACTGTGACTACCAACAAACTAAGGTGACTTCTTCAGCTGTAGTAGCCCTGGAGCTGTAACAGGAAGTCATCCAACTGACTCTTGAAGTTCACCTCTTCTGTCTGGGGCTCGGAGGATGACTTTTCCTCTAGTAAGGCATCACATGCACAGTCCTCTTTTTGCTAGCCCAAGAGCAGCAGGTGCAGTCAAGTTTTTGATGCAGCCTTTATTTACCAGGTCCATAGAACAGCAGGGCAGTTTTTCTGCGGTCCTCTCAATAGTACAGATGTGATCTAAGGTCTAGGTACCAGTAGTGCCACTTTTATGTTCACAACTTGCCATTGGGAGATATGGTGACTATTAGCCAATGGATAGTAAGTCCCCTCCCGTCTGATAACAACTTCCTGAAATTTGTGGCATCTAGCTATCCCAGAGGGCAACGTTCCGCCCACTCCTAAATTGCTCACTCTACGTTGCTCCTGCAACATCAGCATTTCTCACCTCGATGTGGGATAGAGAGAATTTTGTACTTATAGATCTTGATGCAAATCCACCCAAAATAAACTGTTCAGGGTGAATAGCTCTTCAGGGCACAGATGTGGAGTGCTTCAAAGCACCCCACCTCACTGCATGATCTTCTGTACTGTCAGAAGATCCAGAGACAGCTGCTTTTCATGCAAGCAGATCCTGGCAGTCCAAGAAAGGACCAGGAACTCATGATCCCGCCACCACAGAGGAATGATCTCACCTCCATCAAAGTCTCCATAACAGCTGTTCAAGGGAATATGATGGACAAGAATACAGAGATCAAATCTATCCTAATAACATTGCTGCACTCCAAACAAGACTGGATTCAACCGAACATCACCTTGCTGCTGTCAACCACCAGCTGGGGTCAAGATTATTAGCACTTCAAAGAAAAACTGTAAACCTGGAGAAGAGAAGTGGGCAGGACAACGTTAGGAATACAGGTATTCCAGAGAATGTCGAGGGCAACAATATCATTGCTTTCATGGCCAACTTTCTCACCGCAGTGATATCAATTACATTTGATCTTCCCTTAGAAATCCAGCGAGCCCACCAAATATGTTCGAGATATCTGCCCAAAACTGGATCCCCAAGACTTATTCTGGCCTGTCTTCTTCACTACAAACAGACTTCACAGATTATAACGGCTTCAAAATGTAAAAAGGGTCCCATTATCTAAGAACTTGATGACTGATAATAGAAAGAAATGTGTAGCCCTCCATCCACAACTCTGGAAATGTGACATCAGATATGGCCTGCTGCAGCACACGTTAATTACAATGGACTGCAGGAATAAAGAGTTCTATTAACTGAAGGACCTGGAGAACGTTATCAAGACCTTTGAGGGTGGCCCCTAGATACGTCACACCCAGCGAATCCTGGCACTTCTGCCGTCTTCCCGTCAATGTGATCTCTCTATGGTAAAGTATAGTAAAAGAATAGAAAAACCTGTATTACACTTGAAAAAAATTAGGACGATATTGTTTCATCCTTTGCAAAAAGGATTAATAAGTTATTAATATGCAAAATGCTGATGGAGGAGTTCCGATCCCCATTCCTTGTAGACCCTAGAATAGTGGCAGGGCAGCAATTTGGCACTGGCCTGGAGCAGATGCCACTGGTCAGTCGTGAGGTGAGAGCAACTGCTAGGTTTTGCTCTTACAAAATGGAGGCGCCAGGTGTTTGGGACTGAATCTGCTAAGTTCCGCTGTGGGTGGTGTGCTCAGTGGGGAATTCAGACTGGATAAAGGTGGACCGTAGTAGCATAAATGTGGACGAGGGATGATGTGGAAGAGACCCTGACCTTGAGGAAGCCCTGGGGACACTGTGAGCTTCCAGATGGCAGTGGCCATCTTGTTTGTCTTCTCCTGCATTTCTTTTTTGACTGGGCTAATGCCTGCATGCTGTAGGTTGTTTTTCTCAGGACTGGGTGATAGCTACAAATGCACTGTTCTCAGATAGAAAATTGACATCTGTGTTTGAGTCACTACCCTGTTCCTCCTCTGCACAAGCATCTCCAGAGACTTCTCCTTGCGGCCCCTAGCGCTATCCTTGCAACCCCGGGTCAGATCTCGTAAGGTACAGACGCAAAAGGAGGCTCTACATGAGCCTTGTTTTCTTTCCATCGTTCCAGCCCCTTCTCCACTTCATCTTTCGCTGAATAACATCTTCAGTATAAATGGTAAGAGGTAAGAGGGTCTTTTTCAATCCCGTATATGATGCACCAAGGCAGTTCAACTTTTAATTTTCCAAATGTCTAGGTGACAGCTGACAGCCTGTACAGCATATATGGGCCTTAATGACCCAGCAAAAAATCTCCGGGGCAGATTCCTGCATTTCTCCACGCAGAACAAAAACTTGGTGTATTCATATTTATTTGAAGAATTTTGCAGATAGTATTTCTCTGTGCTTAAACATAAAGGAGCAAATAGTTAAAAAAACACATCTCTCTCATGCCAGCCCTATATCACTAACATTAATCAACTATAAGCATTCTAGATTGCTGCTTTGTTTGATGGCATCTCATGACAGTTGTTATGACCATTCCCTGGAAGTCCCCTATAATGTTTATAAGGGTCATTGTACTGATCACTGAACAACACAAAGTTCACTGTAGAGACAAAGAACAAGGTTAAAGGTTGGATAATACCACTTCCTGTGATGTCGTTCCGGTTTATGATAATGCACGTTCACTTTCGGGGATGTATTCAGGGTCATGTTAAGTGCGATGTCAATTCCGCTATTCCAGGCATTTTGGTGGATTGATAGTATGGGCGAGGCGAGGTTCGTGCCCGAGCTCCATTTGTCCTGCCCCCACCCCCCTTGGGGGCCACCTTCACAAGTGTTAACTGTTTCTCCGTGCCAGAAGGTGGCAGGAAAAAACAGACACCGCACTTTGTGAAATACATTAAGTACGTCCAACTACTATTTTATCAAGCAGTAATTGTTTGTGGACTACACAAGCCTACATATTTGGGTAAAGTTTTATTAATTATGACTTGCATGTGTGCGCATATATTTATAGTTGATATATACACAGTGGTGTAACAAAACCATAATGCTCTCCCTGCAATGCGAAAAGTCTTGAAAAGCATCTCCAGTTAAATAGTCAAATTATTTTTTTTTAAATATATTTTTATTGAAAAGTACAAGACAGACCATTCAACCATTTCTTATATTATACATTTGCAAGTTACATTTACCATCGTGCTTAGGACCGAGTTCAAAATAACTGACATCCTAGACACTGTTTACCCCATCCCTTTGCCTTTGTAATTCCAATTCTACCACAGGCAATACACAAATCTCCCCCCTATACGAATTCCATCGGGACCATTTCCTGTCCCACTTCTTCGGGCACCCCCTAGCTACATCCACTTCTTTCTCAGCTATCATACATTTGTCTAGCTCTTTCTGCTAGACTGCCACTACAGGTGGCATCACTCCACCCCAGCCCCTCGCTATTTCCCTCTTAAGCAAAGTGAAGCCTAGTGTCACAAACTTCTGCTCCGTCTCAGTAAGGTCTGTGGCTTCCCATATATTGAGCAAGCCCATGCGGGGCGTCAACGTGAGCGGTTTCCCTATTGCAGATTGTATATGGGCCGCGGTTCTGTCCCATTGTCTTCGCATCAGCGTGCAGTCCCATATCATATGATAAAAGGTGGCCGACTGACGGCAGCCCTTCATACACAAGTCATCTGGTTGAGACCCGATTTTTGCTAACGTTATCCCGGTCAAATAGGAGCGATGTAAAATACGAAGTTGAATTAGTCGAAATCTAAGTGTGATGGCAGCCTCTCTAGATGACATCAGCGCCTGTCTCCAATCCTCCTCATCAATCGGCCCAAGGTCCCCTTCCCACCGCTCCCTAAGCTTCCCGAAGGAGTCAGGCATGTTATTACTGAGTATCCTATAAGTCAAGGAGATCGCCTTGGAGTGCAACTGCCCATCCAGCAGTCGATCTTCAAGTGGGGACGATTCAGGTATGTCCTCATAACTGGGGAGCGCCTTCTGTAGAGCATGACGGATTTGAAGATATCGAAAGACCTCACCGGGCGCCAGTAGCTCCTCAGACCGAAGAATCTTACCCTTTTTGATCAAGTCCTGGACTGTTGAAATACCAATCATATCCCACCTGTCGAATCCCGGGTGGTGGCAAAGCATACTGAGCTTCTGCAAGCACCACAATGGCGTCGCTTTAGTAAGCACGCCTGACCAGCCCAAACGGGAATTAGCTAACCTCCAGATCTGTATTGTATGCTGAGTGGGTCCTATATAATGGTGTGTCCTGGTTTGAGAATAAAGAGCCCCAAGATAGCCACATCGGTCCAACTGTTTCTATCCAGGGCACACGCTGGGTCATCCGGGGGGCATATCTCCATCTATTTACAGTCACCAATTGCGAGGCCCAATAATAAAGTTGTATATGGTCTTGGGCCATGGTCAGCGGACTCGATAATTCTCGCCTCGGTGCCTACTCCAACCATGGGTCTCACTCAGCAACTCTGGGCAATAGCTTGCTTAATCTCTACAAACGGCCCCATCAGCGCCGGGGATGCTTGTCTTCACCTTGGAGATGCCCAGGAGGGACCATCTCACAGGGAAAGCCAGGATGGGTTTCCCAGCGGTATACAGCGCCGGGACGCCCCATTCCTGGGGCAGCTGAGCGCTTTACAAGTATACGACATTTAACATTTATATCAGGCAGCGCAATGCCCCCATCATACCATCCTTTCATTAATTTCTGAAGCGCAATTCTCAGGGCCTTACCATGCCAGAGTAATGTACGTAACTCCCCATCCACTGCAACAAAGTAAGTATCTGGAACCCTATGTGGGCAGTTTTGGAGGATATACAGAAATCGTGGAAGGGCCAACATCTTAAAAAGAGCAGCTCGGCCCACCAGCGACAGTGGCAGTGACCTCCAATGCTTAACATCAGCCCGTAGCCTTGCTAGCGGGGGTGTCAAATTGCAGCTGAGAAAGAGAGCTGGGTCCGGCGTGACGAAGATTCCCAAGTATTTAAAACCGTCTTCCGAAACCACCAACGCGCAATCTCTTGGGAGGCGTGGAATCTCAAAGAGGTAGGGCCATTCGATCGAATCAAACGCCATAGAGGCATCTAGTGACAGTATGACTGCATCCTCCCCTAGGTGTTGCCGACTTGCCAACACATTATGAAGCCAGCGAATATTAAGAGGCGTGTTTCTCCCAGGCATGAAGCCGGATTGATCCGGGTGCACAAGGGAGGAGATCACTGTTCCCAGTCGTGTGGCGAGGACCTTCGCTAAAACCTTTGCTTCAACATTAATCAAGGAGATCGGCCTGTAAGAACTACACTCGTCCACCGGCTTGCCGGCCTTGTGAATTACCACAATACTTGCCTACCGTTGGTCCGGCGGTAGAACCCCCTTCTCCCAGCTTTCCTGATACATTCCCCGCAGATGTGGGACCATTTGGGAGGCCACTGCCTTCAGAAACTCTACTGGGGTACCGTAGGGCCCCATCGCCTTCCCAGACTTAATTTGGCTGATGGCACTTCGAATCTC
This sequence comes from Lissotriton vulgaris, assembly GCF_964263255.1. Taxonomy (NCBI): domain Eukaryota; kingdom Metazoa; phylum Chordata; class Amphibia; order Caudata; family Salamandridae; genus Lissotriton; species Lissotriton vulgaris. The sequence goes on along the minus strand of NW_028248341.1, from coordinate 41,514 downwards.
CTCATCCGATAGATCCGCGTCAAGTAGCTCCCTATCTACTTCTGAAAGAGTCGGTACGTCACTTTCTGCCAGCAACTGACGTGAATCCTCCGCCGTATAAGCCGTCGAGGGTGAGTATACCGTTTCAAGGTAGTCTGCAAGTGCCTCCGCTATTTCGCCAGGGCGGTAAAGAACCTCACCACTCGGCAGCGTCAATCGGGGCACCCACCTCACACCTTGCTCCTTCCTCTCCAGCCACGCAAGAGTCTTTCCTGCCCTATCTCCAAGCTCATATAGCCTATGGTGGGTAGCCGCCTGTTTGGCCAGCATGTGCTCCCGAGCCTCGAGTTTATATTGCTCCTTTTTCAGCATCAGGCAGTGAAGTGCCTCCTCCGAAGGCTGAAACGCATGAGCCACCTCAAGTTCCCTGAGGGCGTCCACTATCCGTACCAGTATCTCATGCCGGTTTGGGACATATTCCACTTTTAATGACAGGGCATATCCTTTAAGAACCACTTTATACGCCTCCAATATCGTCTGCGCCGATGCTATCGACCCTACGTTCTCCTCCAGGAAGTACCCAGTTTGCACCCCAAGCTCCTCCCTGATATACGAAATTTTAAGCAACCATGGGTTAATGACAATGGTGTGTTTGTTTATACCAGAGAGAGAGTAAGGGTATTTTTTAGGTACTTACTCCTTGGACCCCTAGAATATCTTGCAAAAAAAAAAGGAAGGAGTAGTCACCAGGACAGAAAATACTAGCAATCCAGAACGGAGAAGAATGAAGAAAAAATAAAAAAAGAGATTATTTTCTTTTATAAGAAACCCCTCACTCACCGACCTGGTCGGTGACATGCTTCATCATCGGGCCCACCCAAGTAACCGAATGCCACTCGGGTGTGCTGCGACGCCTGCAATTGCAGCGGAGCTGGGTTTTTTTGTGTAGTGAGGGGGTAAAAAATAAATGAAATTGTGAGGTTTTAAAAGGTGTACATCATGTGCTCATCAAATGAATTTATTCTGGAGCCAGTGTAACACAATTAAAAAGCTGGTGGGATACTTCTCATGGTTCTATTGGCCACGTAGTATCAGAATGTGAATTAAAAGGTGGTCGACATGTTTCAACCTTATGTGATTATAGGTTTTCTTCAGGACCAAAGTTGGGGGGGGACGGGAGGTTTGCACACGCTAAGGTGCACCCTTCCCAGACCCTCCAATGCGATTGCCGCGTACTCACGGTTGTATCTTTCTATTTTACAGCATTCAGTGTGAAGACCTGAAACAAAAAGACATAGCACAGTAATAGTAATGCTCTGTTCAGGTAATCATTCATCTCTGTTCGTTTGTTAAATGTGCCATATTTAGCATGCATTGGTTATATTCTACATTGGAGTTTAAGGCCCAGGTCGAAACTGGTGACCGGGTTCCATTGTTATTTATCGTTTCCGCTATTATTAACAATGGGTCATAAGCGTACCGTAACTATTTATAAGGACACTCGTGTGACTTTTATTAGGTCACCATGAATACGTAGTCACTCATATTTCATGGACTCACGTATATTAAATATGGCGAGAGGTCAGGTCGTCCGTAAATCATAGTTGCCAAAAATATATACATATAACCATTGTACCCAACATGCAAACGAGTAAATCGTAAACTTACTTATGTAAGGTACTAAAGTAGCCTCATGGACATCATGGGAGGGCAGCCTACGAGCGTTCTGTTGTAAAATAAAGAAAACGCCCAAATCGATCGTTACAGGTACCGCAAGTGCGTGGGTGAAAGCGCCCGGTTATTGGGAAGAATGGGCAAAAGTTCGCCGTTCCTAATCACTTACTTGTCGGTCGGCATGAGCCCGCTAGAAACCTATCCTTCCTGCACGGTGTCCCGGGGATACTGTTTCCTCGACTTCCGTGTATTTAAACATAGCCCTGTTCATTGGACTACGAGGGCATGTGTTGTTTGAACTCGTGATTGCTCCCTAAGGGATTGTGTGAAAAGAGTCAATAATTTGTAATGTAAGGGAAAACCGAATTTCATGGTGGAGTCTGCAAACTTTATTGACATCATGTCGGTTCCCATAAGTGAGCATTTTTATATGTATCTTTGGGTTAAAGGTCATAAAAAACGTCAGTGACAATGGTGCCATGCTGCTGCTTGTCCCCGTGCGTAAAATCTACTCCCACTGGGGAGTGATCTGATAGCCCTCAGGGTTACGCACTGGGCCGCCTGAAATTTCCCCATGAGGCCGCTAATGTCAAGAAGTAATCAGTTCGGGAGAGACTGCCATGCACAATAAGAAAATAGGTAAAATCAGTCCCTGCGCCCTGCAGCTCGCGCCCCACATCTGACAGACCCAACGCCGTGGTAAATTCCGCCATAAGCTCATTTGGACTCGACCCCTGTCTCTGCGGATACCTGTCAATCGTGTCATCCATCATCATGTTGTAATCCCCTCCCATTAGTAAAGTACCATCAGGGAGATTAGTCAGTATTCTACCAAGCTCTACTAAGGCATCTTTACCCAGCGCTGGTGGCAAATAAACAGAAACTATGTTCAAAGCCCTCCCTTCCCACTGGGCCTCGGCCACTGCAAATCGCCCAGCAGGATCCGCCCAAGTTTTATGGACGATCCATGGGGTGTTTCTACGGACCAGGATACCTGTACCTCTAGACCCAGTGGTATAGTCAGCATGCACCAGGAGCCTGTAACCCCATCTATTCTGGGCCTTACATTTATTACCAACCAAGTGAGTTTCCTGCAGGAGAACCAGACTCGGGGACTGCCTCTTCAGGTATTGCTGGACGATGACTCTTTTTATTTTATCGCCTAAGCCATTAACATTCCATGAAAGGACAGAGAGCACTGAATCCCGTTCAGCCCCCATCCCCCAACATTACCACCTGAAACTTGCAAAGAAAGGCATCAGTATCACTTTTTAGTCTGTCACATAAAATAAAAACATGTAAAATAAAACAATGCAACGCATTACATTCACTGTGAAACCCTTCACCAAAACGCACAAGAAGAGAGCAATCTTATCCACAGTATAAGAGCACACCATTGCTTTGAAAACCGCAACTAACCACAAAAGGCCCCCCTCCACCCTGTACCTTCTCGTTCACCCCCCTCCCTTCCTCCCTGCCTGTGGATTTGGAACTACCCACCCCCAAACATGGCAGAGTGCCTCTCACCCCCCCTGAAATGCTAGAAATGCAGAGGAAACCGGTCCCACGTCCCGCAGATAGACTGTACAGTCATCGCAAATAACAGCCATACTTCACTTACAACAACTAAGCAACATCATATCACATCAGCAAATGGTACTATAACATAACCCCGAGTGCAAAGACAGTCTCATGGCAATGAGCCGGGCTCCCCCCCCTTCCTCAAGATCCCCTACTTGCGTGTACTGTCAGTTCAAATCTCTGTAGTCCAACATGAAAGCCTTCAGTCCTGCTCCTCCAGTCCATTTGTCTCTGCTATAAGGTCAGTGCTTGCCTCCTCCTGCCTGATTCCCCTTGGTTGGCCAGTCCTATCAGGGCAGTCTCTCCTGCGTTTCCCCACCATGCTCCAGCCTTCCATCCAGTCCCAGACCGCCTCTGGTGAGTCGAAGAACCATGACTTTCCATCCGATTCCACCTGCAGTCGCGCTGGGAAGAACATTGCGTATTTCACCTCTCGATCTCTCAGCTCTTTTTTCACCGTTTGAAAGCTTCTTCTTTGCGCCTGAACCTTGGCCGTGAAATCTGGAAGGAACGCCACCTCATAATTATCTACCTTCAAGGGCGGTGGGACCGCGAAGTCTGCAGGATTATGTCCCTATCTCGGTGGTTGAACACTCTGGCAATCAGGGGCCTTGGGGGCGCACCCATCTTTGGTCGGCCACCTGGCACCCTGTGAGCACTTTCTATAGAAAGATAGCTGTACAGTCTTGGGCTTGAGGTGTTTTTTAATTAATTCTACCACATACAGGTCCGCAGCTGGCCCCTCCATCCGTTCCGGAACCCCAAGAATTCAAATGTTGTTGCGGCGGGCCCGCCCTTCATATTCATCGAACTGTTGTGACATCCTTGCCTGCTTTTGCTGCATGTCCAGCATCTGGCTCTAGAGTTCCGATGTGTCCGCTTGCAAGGTGCTTGTCACTATTTTCAGTTCTTTAACTTTTTCGTCCATTTTCTTAAAATCCGCTCTTAGTAGCGAGACCTCAACAGTGACTGAGTCCTCTGAAGTACGTACCCCACCAATCGCTGCCATAACATGATGTAGAGTCGGCTCCGGTTCCGTCGCCTGAGTGTTTGCCGATCCCTCCTTCTCCGATCTCGGTGAGTTGCCTTTTTCCCCCACTTTGGCCCAAGCAAATTTCGCCAGTTGTTTCTGGGCGTTAGTTCTAGAGCCTTTCCCCCTGTCGCCATGATTACAGCAGCCCAGATCCACAGGCAAGTGTAAAAGGCACCCAGCCAGCACGGCCACGTCCTGACGACCCGATCAGTTCCAGCCGGTCTGCAGTATTAGGAGACACTGTATTCCGGGGTCTGATCCACCAAAAAGGCCCGTTACTCGCAGCAGCCGCCCACAAGAATCAGAGGCCAGCCTCCTCCCTATCCAAGTCTGCGTCCGCACTCCTCCGAGTCACAGGACCCAAACAGCGCCGCTTGCAGCATTCAGCAGTGTCCGTTAGTCCTTCAAGCAGGGCCCAATAAGCTTCATAGCAGCACAGAGAGGGGTCACCAAGGGCTACAGCGCAGTCCAGGGGTCCACACTCTGAGGCACCCCACTTTCTCCAGCAAACGAATAAGTGGAACAGTGCCAGTTTCAGCACGTGCCCAGCAGCAGCTGTCCACGCATCCACCAAAGTCTATATTGAGCACGACCAGGCTCTACCCCCACTGCACAGGATTTCCGCCAACATATTGCTCCTCACCTTCAGGCTGACACCTTGGCACTTCTCACAGCCTATGGAAAGGGCTGCACCTCCACCACATGTCAACCCTCACTGCCCCCAGACCCCCAACCTCCACCCGACACAGCTTCTCTGCGGGGAGTTCAATCTGCGCTGCCTCCAATCGCTGCTGAGGACCCACCATATATTCCAGGCAGAGCACCGGCTGTACAGCTTCACAGCCGGTCCTCAGAGCGCCATCGCGCCCCTCCGATTTTTTGCCGCAGCTTCCGGTGCACAGAGCACTGTATACAGGGCAGCTGGCAGTATCTACCCTCTGCAGCTGTGCCGCTCCCTACGACGCCCTCCAGGCCTCCGCTGGTCCGCCTCCACTGCAAATGAGGGCCTTTCAGTCTTCCACGCCACACAGGCCGCAAAGCCGGGGCCTCGATTTTGGGGCAGCCGCCCGCGCTGCACACTCGCCCTCACCGTAAGGGCCGATGCATCGTGGGTCCACCAACTCGGGTCCCCCGCCGCCGCAATTCAACACCACCACCCGCCGCAGGACTCAGATCTTGGCCGGAGGGAGGTAAGGCAGATCCCGGGACCGGCATCCTGCAGCGATCGCGCACCAGACCGCCATATTGTCTCCCGAACTTCTTCTATCCCGGGCGGCCACAGCAGGCGGGGGCCACACAAGGGGGGCCCCGTAGGCCACACGCTACACGGGGGGTCCAGAGGTTTAGCCCCCGGCCTCTACAGCTCCGCACTCGGTTTTTAGACAGCTGAAGGTCGTGATAGCTCCGCGGAAGGGAAGGAGCTCATTCAGGCTGCAGCCATTCCTCTCGGCTGCAAGCCACGCCACAAAAAGTCAATTTTTTAAAGGAATCTTCAGAAATTAGTACAAAATACAATAAAACAGGAGAAATAACATATGAACCAGTTTAAGTTTACATAAGTTATACCTAAGAAGAAGAAATAATATACAAAAAGGAAATAAAGAAAGCTGGCTTGCACATTGAGTGATATAGCTTAGTATAAATATACAATTGGTTGAGCACTAACAATAAACATAATAAAATAACATTAATACCAATAAGGGAAATTCAAGGAGTCTGAAGGACTTCTTGTTGAGATGGAGTGGGAGTAAATGAACGTACCACACTACTATCCAGAAATCGTGTGACAGGAGACTATAAATGTAAACGTTTCTTAGCAAGGGAAATGAGATAAACAAAAACAGTGCCTAGTCTGCCGTTGTGACAAACAGCGTGCCACCAACTCTGGAAGGATAATTTGGATGAGTCTTTCCAATTGTTCGTAATTTGTTGGAATGCACCTGCTAACAATAGGTCCAGAATACATACGTAGTTGAAACGCACATATCGCCCAATCGTCGAACAAACTTCTCCCAAAAATATTAGTGAATGAAAAGGGAGTTGCAGTGCAAAAAATTGGGTTGATTTGAGCTTGATGCTGTGTCCTTGCAGAATTGTACAATAAAGGTTTTCCCAAAAAAAAAAAAAAGAGGAGGGGGAAGAAGACTGAAAATGAGTATAAGCAGTATGCACTGCAGTTTGTAAAGTCTGAAATTTACACTGAGAAGAAATAGGGAAGCAAAAGAACTGACATACTCATGAGAATGGGAGAAGTGTATCATGACCAAAGAGTTGGTGCACCCAAAGTAATCCCTTGTCTCGCCACAATTTCCAATGTATGGGTTTATTATTTATTAGTATAAATGTATTATGCCAAATAGTGGAAGTAAAAAAAGTATCAAGGTCAGTGAAGAACCAAATCAAGAATTGTACAAGAATATTTAAGAATCAGTGTAGATGCTTTTTGTGGTTTGCGGGTAAAAGACAAGTACTCTTGAAAAGAAAAGGGGGAAAGAAATGATTTTTCAAGGTCAACCCACAATACAGAATCCTTATGAGTAGTCCGAGAGCCCGTGAGAAAGTTGGCGTAATAGAAACGCCTTATGAAATTTAGAATAATCAGGGATGTTTACGCCTCCCTCTGATTTTGGGCATGACAACTTTGATAATGACATTTGAGTTTTTTTTAATTATATAAAAAGGATGTAAGTGACAAGTTAATCTTATGAAGGGATTTGAGTGGTATGGGTAAGTGAAGGTTTGAGATGCTATATAGTGTGATAGGAACTACCATCATTTTAATGGTATCAAGTCGACCCCACCAAACCAGATATAAAGGACGCATCTTGCAATGAGTGAAGGTATTTTAATTAGGCATTTGTCCAAATTTAAAGAAATTGAGGTTTTCATAGATTGGGGGAACCAAATTCCGAGATAATGAATATGTTGAGAGGACTATTTGAAGTTTGATATTAAAAAGTCTTCCTTAAAAGTGTATTTAGTAAGAGGCAATATTTCACATTTTTCATTATTTAGTTTGAGACTAATGGGTAAGAGTCAACTTCCTGTAGAAACACTGGGAGGGCAGATTGGGGATGAGAAAGAAAAAATATAACGTCATCTGGATATACTACCAATTTAATTTGCTGGTCGTTAGATGTAAAACCATGAATATGTTGATGTTGCCTTATTTTAGATAAGAATGGATCTAAGGCCAAGTTGAATAGAAAAGGGGATATGGGGCAACTTGACAAACACTTCTGTTTAGAATTAAATACGAAGAAGTGATGCCACTTGCAAAAATGGCAGCCTAAGGATCTTTTGTACAATACAGAAATAAGAGAGATAATTCTGGGTCCAAAGCCAAACCATCTAAGTGTGTGAAATATAAAAGGCCAGTATACTCGATCAAATGCCTTTGTAGCATCTAAAGCAATTGCTGCAAGGGAATCGGGGTAGTATGATGATTTAGATAAAATATTAAAAAATAAGCATGTATTATCCATGATATATCGTCCCTTGTCAAAACCTGACTGTTCTTTGCCCAGTAATTGAGGGAGAAAAGATTCCAAAAGCATAGCTAGAGCTTTAGAAAAGATCTTATAATCAACATTAACTAAAGAAATAGGCCTGTAATTTTTCCCAAAGTGCAGATCTTTATCTTCCTTAGGGATTAGGCAAATCAGAGCCTCAGAAAAGGAGCCAGTAGATCAATGTGAGCGTAGAAAAGAGGTTATAAGGTTGAACAAATGTGGAATGAGCAAAGTGTAAATAAAATTCAACATGACTCCATCTGGACCCAGGGCTTTGTTCTTTTGAAGAGTTTGCAAGACAGTTAGTTATCCACCTGGGATATATCTAATTAATGAGTCGAATTTCATAAAGGGATCAGAAGACTGTTGAATAGAAGAAAGATAATGAGAAACATCAGAAATCGAGGGTTCCGTTTCTTGAGTGTAGAGTGACTTATAGAACTGTACAAATTCTTCTAAACTTTCAGTCTTGACATTTTGGTGATCGATTTGCATACAAAATGAATTCAATGTGGAGCCTATTTTGTTTGATCTTAAGGTAATTAGCAAATAATGCTTTATTTTGGCCCCCGTAAAATTTTGCACTGGACTTTAATAATTATAACGAGGAGTTGTTAGTAGATTCCTTATTAAATTGGATGTTGGCGTTAATAAGTTCTGAAAAACAATGCTTCCATTTGGATAAAAGGAGTGTTCCAAGCTCTTTATTTTAGTTAAGAGCTTATTTGTAGAAATACAAGATTTTTTCTGTTTGTTACAGACATATCTAATGATGAAATCACGAACAGCTGCCTTAAACGCATCCCAGATGATTGTGGAGGGGCATATCATCAGTTTTTTTAAATGGAATTATTCATGAAAGAAAAAAGTAAAAGAGGAAGTAGAAGTAGTATCTAAAAGAAGTGAATTGTTAAAATGCCACCTATCAGGGATTCTGGGTTGGGAAATTATATCTAGTTGAATCAAGACAGGGGCATGATCTGATATGAATATAGAGCCTATATCAGCTGAGCGTAAGTATTGTGAGATGTTATGTGATATGAATATATGATCTATAATAGATTGAGTCTGATGCGGAGGCGAAAAATAAGTGTATTCTTGTAAGGAAGGATAGCAAGGCCTCCAAGCATCAGTCGGATTTATCTGCGCTATGGTGTGTAAAAATATTTATGTGCCTTGTTAGGAGGGTATGATATTGTAGAATTGAGGGTGAAAAAGAGATCTAATACAAGATTGCAGCCACCTGCAAAAATATAATTATCTGCAGGGTAATTAATGAGCTGTTGAGTTATTCCAGACCAAAAATGAGCATCACCATTTGTAGGGGCATACATGTTAAACAAGGAAAGTGGAGTATTTCCAATGAATAACATAATAAAGAAACACCTACCTTCCTCATCCGTTTGTTGAGAGACCAGCTTAGTGCAAAGTGATTTATGACATAAGGTTAGAACACCATTCCTTTGGCCATCCCCTGGTGAAAAGAAGACCTCACCCACCCAACTCCTCTTCAGTTTTCACAATTCAGATTCTGTAAGGTGTGTCTCTTGTATTAAGGCTATACTAGCATCCAATTTAGATAAGTACGACAAAATGTGCTGTCTCTTAATAGGAGAATTCATGCCTCTGACATTCCAGGAAATTATTTTCAGGGACATAAAACGTTCATATAAGGATTACAGTGAAGCAAATCAGCCAAATTAGATAAATTAAGTAATTGATAAAAAAAAAACAGTTAGTATGGATAGGATGTCATTAATGAGTGATGAACTGGAAGAGAGAAAAAATGTAAGAGAAAAAGAAATAGAGAGAATATAATAGAAAAGAAAGTGCATAAGATATGCAAAAGAGAGAAGCGGTTGAGATTGAGAAAAAGACATAAGCAATGATAGAGTGAAGAGGAGAAAGGAGATCATATCTACGTATAATCCAAAAAATCCAAAGATGGGGGGAATGGGGCCACATCGAACAGATGACACACCCTTACTCCACCAGGGAAGGCATGGGTAAACGAAGCATACACAAAAGGTAAGGGAGCCACAAGACGAAGGGACAACACCTGTAAAGAGAGCAAATTGGTTAATATAAAGCAGATTCTCAATTATTCAAAAATTACATGAAATCTTCCAAAACTACATGTAACAAAGCAAGGAACATGAATCAAACAAGTCAAGTATCGGAAGTTGTAGAAGTATCCATAATGTCCACCCTGCAAACATTGAGAAAACTCTTTTGTTGAACAGGCTCCTCGTAGGTGGTTGTCTTGTTTTTGTAAGTGACTTTAAACAAGCAAGGGTGAAAAAAGGCCAAATCGAGCACCCAGAGAACGAAGATCCAATCGCAGCGCAAGAGACTCTCAACGTCTGTCAGCTGTGCTTTTTGCATAATCTTGAGAAAGGAACAGAGAGTTACCTGACCATGAGATGCGTTTCATGAATTTAGCTGCAGATAGATCTCTAAGGAGATCAGTGTTTTCCAAAAAATATAATATTATTCCTCTCGGCCTTCTCATTGTGGCAGTAGAACCAGGTAAGTGGCCTAATCTATGGGCTCGCTGGATATTAAGAGGTGCGCCATCCGGAAGGTTCCGTATTTTTGGAAGAGATGATTTAAAGAAGACAATTGGATCAGAGCCTTCCGAGCCCTCTGTTAAACCATAAATGAGGAGATTGTTCCTCCTATTTCTATTCTCAAGGTTTTCGCCCTGCTTCTGAAGAGATGAGACCTGAGATTGGAGAACATTAACCTTGATGGTATTTGACTCCAACGATGATATGTTTTGTTCAGCTATATTAAGCCTCTTCTCCATGCATGAACATCTGTCCGAGAGATGTTGTAACTTGGCATTGGTCTCTTCCATGAAGGGACGTAAAGCACAGATTTCCTCTAAGAGAAGGTCCATTGATACAGCCAGATTCGGTTTTGGAGGAGAAGGTAGATCTTTCTTCACACGTTTGGTAGATATCTTTCCAGACGCACCATTAGAGCCTGATGTAGAAGCGCCTCGTTGTATGCAGAGTCTTCCATTGTTGCCAAGTGCAAGAAAAAATTTGAGCAAGTGATAATTTTATGAGCAGAGTGTGTTAATAAAGATTTTGCCTTCTTCAGTCTGCCCATAAGAGAGGAGGGCGGAAAGATGAGGCTGGTCTGCCTCCCAGACTGCTCTATTTTATACATAAGTTATGCGAGAGCGTTAACCAATTGTTAAAAATATGACTTTCAAACCTAGGAGCTCAAAAAGTTCACCAGCTCAAAACTCAGAACTCAAAACTCAAAATGACTGCCAGTATTGTGACAAATCTACACTGCGCAGCAGAAGAAGCTGTAAAACTCCAAGGAAGGCAGATTAAATATAGTCCCTTTTCTCTTTGCTTTCCTCCTTTTTTTCCTTTAAAAAATTATCAAAAATGTATTCAGTTAAACCGTTTCCCAAATCTATAGTCATGAGCACAGAAATCGCTATGCCACTGAGAGCTCCCAGCGGCAAAATAATTACTTAGCGATCATTTCTTGGAATATGGCTGGCCTTTAGAAACTGATTTAAAATGACTCAGCCGGCCCTAGATTACCTTCAAAGCAGTGATATAATCTGTCTCCAGGAGACATGGGCAACGTCCAGCACAGCTCTTTCCGGGTACTTTGAAATCCATGTCCCGGCTTCGAGAGGCAACATTTTTGGGCGGCCAATGGGCGGCCTCTCTATTTACATCAAGCATTCCTGAAGGTTGGAAGTAATCACACTTGCACCTCCCTCACCTGGAATCCAAGTATTACTCATCAATGGATTAAAAAATCACTATAAACCATTTCGATTGCTGTTATTCAACTGCTATGTCAATCCAGTTTTGCATCAGAGAAACAAAGCACTCGACGATCAGGCAGCCATCATTGGAGATCTTCTCATCAAATATCCTTATCATAATCCACTTATAGTCGGGGACTTTAATATTAGATCGCTTGACAAGACATGAAAGGAACATAAACAACCTAAAGAGGTCGCTGTACTACAAGCCTTATTTGACACCTGTTCTATATCATCCGCTCATAATCTCAAGAAAGGAAAGGATCAGACATGGGCCCACTTCCAACATACAGGAATATCTCTACAATTGATTATCTATTCATCGGCAGTACACTAGCTTTACATCTGAATGACTTTGATATTGACAATCGAGTAGAGAGTGACCACAGGCCCCTTAAAGCATCTTTCAGTATTTCCACTGCTGTGTCTTGCAAATTCATACCTGCAGGCAAATCTTCGGGCGAAGAATGTGATAAAGTCCAGCGCAGATTAAAATGTACCACTAATCTCGGTACAATATTGTCCGCACTGACAACTAAAAATGAACAATGAATTAACTGCTTTTGTTTCAGTTTATTATTACAATACAATGCAATACATTTGAGGATGGCAAGAAGTTATCATCCCAATTCCCAGTAATGATCATGCGTAGCCATTACATTGCATATTACATGTATCTCTTATCGCAACCATTAATGCGGGAGGGGGGACATAGATATCTGAGTCAAATAACATTGCCTCACTCCACATGTAACAGAAAAATGTTTCCCATCTCCACAGAGAAATGGGCTATCAGCTGGTGATAAGACAGTGTTTGGGCATTGAATAAGCGGTATCCGTCACGAAGCCATGGTCTGCCACGTGATCTAATTGTGTGCCCATCACTGCGACAAAGGATGTGTTCTCCCCTGGGTCAGTCTCAGTCATGGCTTAGGCTCCACGAGGGCACCAGTTAAAGCCCACTCTCGCGCGTATGTGGTAGTTCCGCTTATCACAAATCGTGTCTATAAGACCCGTTATGTGGAGCAGCCCCTCAATTGTAGGCACGAGTACTGCAGATCAGTAGTTACCATTTCCCCCCCCAAATATTTTCAGCTAACGTGTCCGCTAAAGAACATGACAGTACTCTACTAACTCGAACAACTGGGGGGGGGAGAACAAATGTGCACGTCAATAGTGAAAAGGGATCTACAATAAAAAGAGAAGAGGAAGGGGAGTAAAAGAAAACTAAGGAAATAAGAGCTTTAGTCTGGGGGTATCCTATTAGGTGCGTGGGTATGTAAAGTGTTCATACGTGTCAGCAGGTATGTGTTATTGCTGCTCCCGGGCGTGGGGGGTTACTGGGTGGAGGTGAGTGCGCATAGCACCAATGTGTGCAGCGTGAAATATCGGCATCTGGTTATGTGTATAGGGGACAATCCATATCTGCTCAGGTGCGCCGCGTGGTCAACACCCTGTACCCCGGTCATATCTCGTCACTGGCCGCTGGGATCAGAGTTCCCCCCTCGGGTGCGTCATTCTTCCCTACGTCCACAGTCCAATGGTGTCTTGTCTTTGGCCGTTTATGTGATCCCCTGTTCGAGGCATGCCTGGTGGAAGGATTTTAAAATATCATCCCAGGGCTGTGCTATTGGAATGGCCCTGAGTCTCGCCGTCTCCTCCCTGTGCAAAGTGGTGCCTTCCGCTACCGCCCAGTTGTTAAAGGAGGTGCGCCAATGTTGAATGTGCGGTGGGTCTGCCCCTTTCCAGTGTTTGGTGATGAGCCTCTTAGCGGTGACCAGCCCTAGATTCCAGAACCTGGCATGTACTTTGTTGTGCTTCGTTCTTTTAAATAAGCCCAACAAACATGTCTCCCACGTATACGGTAGTTCTGTACCTGTCCCTCGCGCCAACAGTGATGTGACGGCGCGCCAGTATGTAGACAGCCTGGGACAGGCCCAAAGCATATGTAGGAGGTTTGCATGTGTTAGGGAGCATCTCGGGCCCATTGACGTGTCAATCGCAAAGTATTGATTTATTTTATCCGGTGACAAGTATGCTCTGTGCATTATATAAAATTGAATGATTTTAAAGCGCGAGTTGCGTGGAATATTGGTGGGCCCTTCCAGTATCCTTTCCCATTCCTTGTCCGTTCAGTCCCTGCCCCTGTCTATCACCCATTTGTCTCTCAGTGGTTGGAGGGTGCAGGCCGTGTGTGACAACAGCGCCTGCACTAACCAGTGGATCACATGCGATCCATTCTCCATGACGTGCAGATATTGTATTAATAAATGTGTTTGCGGTTCCTCAGTCATATCTCCCAAAGCCTTAGTATACATGCGCATCAATGAAGTGTGCAATAGAAATTGCCCCGCTGGCAGCTCAGTGGTCGCTGCTAGTCTGTCAAATGGGAGCAGAGCACCGTCTGCGTATAGCTCACCCATTGTTTCTATCCCGGCCTGCACCCATCTTTCCAGCATGAGCGTTGTCAGTACTCCTCCGTCTCTGGGAATGCCCAGTAGTGGGAGTGCGGGGGCGTATGGCGTCACCATTCGTGTGAGCCGCAGGCTACTTATATAGCACTGAGGTTCCGTGAGAATCGTGATGACGTTTTCGACTCGTTTGAATATGGACGAGTTTGGTATCTATGAACCGCAAATGACGAGTTTAGTGGGTGTACGCGTTTTCGCTACACTACTTTGTACCGTTCGTCTCATTCGTGGGTTCCTTCATCTGAACCCACGGGTTCCATTTTAGATACGGCATCCATTTTGTTTCTTGCCCTCAAGTAGCCAGCGAACGGACACTGTCCGCTTCCTGACTCTGGGATTCCAAGCTCTTGCGGAAGACACGTGTTCCTTTGAGGGTGTCTTTATGATGAGGGGGATGACACAGCAAAGGCAGATGGCTCCGCTCGGGGCTCATCTTGCCGTGCCGGTCTATTGTTTCAGCCGTGCATGCATTAAGCACGAGTCCTTTGATCCTGCAATCGTGCTTCCGATATTTTCCCCACACCCTTTTCTCTAACTCTTTTCTGTCTTCCTTGCACCTGTTTCTGTCTCTTCTCTGAGCTTGGTTTACAGCCAGAATGGAATGTGCTTAGTGATGGGATAACGTACTTTTACAGTTGGAAACCGGCGATGTTACTGTAATTATGTTCCGGGCTTCTGAAACATGAAAGCGACCCTTTTGTCATTTACTGTGGGAACTGAGTTGTAACCTTTTGTTCGCCATGTTGTGCTATGACGAAAATGTGTATAAAAGGAGAGACCCACTTAGTGCAAATCGAAGCAGTCTCCTAGAACCTACACATGCTGTACTTCTTGCGACTTCTGTATTCCCTAGAGTAAATAAACCTCGATCTTTGACGCCGAAGGAAGTGTCCCGTGTCTCTGTGTTTTGTACGCCCGAACAGGTAACCCACGAAGGTTTCAGGTGTTGTCCCCTGGCACCGCTGGGTCTTAGAAAAACCCAGTCCTTCAGTTGGCGCCCTACGTGGGGCGACATCAACGGTACCGGTCCAAAGCCCGACGATCGTGAGGAACTTCGTGTGAAATCTCCGAGGGAAGGTGCACCCCGCTTCATCAATCCTGTTGTCGAAATAAGTGGCCCGAAGACTTTTCCCGCGAAGATTCCCGCCTCCTGACGGCTGCGACGGACTGATGCCCTGACTGTCGACCTGTTTTGGTGCCTGGCGTAGACCTTTGTACAGCGAGACGATAGACGGGCCTTCCTGGTGACGTCATTGATCTTTCAGTTAAGTATTTGTGGGTCGCTCCCAGTCCTTAGTTGTTGGTTCCTTTATGGGACCTTTGCTTTGTTGTTGAAACTTGGTCGTATGCATGGTTCCATTGCATTTGTGGTTCTTAGTTGTTGGTGCTTAGTTGTTGGGTTTTATTTGACGATTGCAATTGCCAAAAACCGAGGGTCTTGCATTTTTGCGAGGATATCGTAATTTGATAACCCTTGAAGTTTGGAGACTTGGTTAGTGTGCACGATGCCTGGCCGTAGTACTTTGTTTAGCTGCTTTAAATGTTGCGCAACGGATTCCCGATTGGAGGACTCATGTCCGATACCTCCAGTTGGAACTCCAATTTATGAGCTCTATAGTCGCCACGGAGTGGGTCCTATCGTGTATAATGATTATTGGATCCGCTATACCAAAGATGATGGTGTCCTTAGTTGGCCACCCCATGGTAGTTTCGAAACAGCAATTTTGGATAATCTTGAAGCAAAATTGTTCAAAAAGAAATCTAGGCCGGCCATGTTTGATTCTTTTCGGTTATGGCGCAAAGAGGCCAAGCAGAAAGAAATCAAGCAGATTAAGAAAAATAAGAGGGAAGGTATTGTTACGGTGATGAGAAATGCTGAGCAGTTTCAGCGAGACAAAGAAGAGAAAGAAAAAGAAGTCTTTGCTAGATTGCATCATATGGCGGTGGATAAGCGTTATCCGGTTTTACTGTCGAGTTCTGATAAAAAGGGAGAAGAAGCGGTAGAAGACCCTTTGTTGTCCTATCTACTGAAATCGCCACCTCCATATGCACAGGATACTACAGTCCCTGTGGTTCCTCCTGTTCTTCAATCTGTTGTTCTGGCAGCTACTGGCCAGCCTGCCGTAGGTCCTGTCCTTCCGAATCCCCTTGTTCCTCAAGTTGTTCCTGCTCCCTTACCTGCCCTTCTTCCTACTGCTCCACTGCCTATACCTCCTCATTCTGCTGCTCCTCCTCATTCTGCTGTCCTGACTACTCCTGCTGTTCCTACTTTTAGTCCCCATGTTGTTGCTCCTGTACTTCTCTCCTCTTCTCCTTCTGTTCGTAGTCGCATACCTAATGCTGTGGCTAATCTTTACTCTCCATTTGGACCAATTCTTGGGTCCGATGTTTCTAATGTCTCCCAGAGACGAAGTCAAATTCCTGATGGTAGGGAGAGTGATACGTTAGTAAAAATGTCGCGTAAATGGATTAGGTATCCTGTTAAATACACCCCGCGCATGGTTTGTGAGACGTTCTCTCAGTTTAATGAGCCCACGTAGAGATTCGTGTTTGAGGAAATGTGTAAGGCCCTACGAGAAGAATGGGATAATGATGAGATAGACAATGTGCCGTCAGAAATGACTGAACTTCGGAACCAGTTTTCGAGCGGTATGATTATAGGTGGTAATGTACGACGTGCATTAGAGCGTTTGTTATCTTTCCGACCTACAGTACAACCTCGAGCATTGTTTAATGATGAAACTAAGGAGTGGATGGCACAACCTGGTCAGTATCCCATGCGAGAAGTCCCCCCAGTATGGATGCCCGGTAATCCCGCTGCTAACCCTGCTATTCTGCCACACTTCCAGAGAGTTTGGATACACCTTCCATGGAAAAGATCAGAAGTTTTGCACGTGAAGCAAACTTTGCCTGACCCGGGCAAAAATCCGGCAGGATACTATAAGGAGTTGTCCCAACTTGTGGATGCTACTATTATGAACCTTGCCGACATTGATATGTTGTTTGGTAACGTGGTTCCGCAACCGGTTTGGACGAAAATCCGTCAAGAGAATCACGCAGCTGAGTTGGGCGGTGATTGGGCTGCACTTGTGGCAGCTGACGAATTGCAGGTTGGTGGGGCTAAGCCTGAGCAGCTAATTACGGCTCTGCCTCAAAGAATCATTACACTTATGAAGACACTTATGCCAGCAATGAGAGTTAACTGGGATAAACTGTCTGCGTGCAAGCAAAAGAAAGACGAGAGTGTCTCCGATTTCTTTACGAGATTTGAAGAGGCATTCATCGATCATAGTGGTCAGGATATGAGCACAGAGGGAGGTCAGCGATTGTTTGTTGACAAATTTGTATCGAATTTGTTGCCGGACCTCAGCAACAAGTTGAAAAATTCCGAAAGCTCGTGGGCTGTTTCTACTACTGCGCAAATATTAGCTACGGCTCAATATTATGAAAATAGAGAAAAGGAAGAAAATGATCGTGTAGATAAAAAAACGAAGGAGCTTAAAACTAAGGTCTTGTTGCAGCAAGCCTATCCTCCGCGCTCGAATCAAACTGATTCGCAACAGCAAAATCGATCGCAATCACAGTCTTCTAGGACGCAGTCGCGTACTGACTCCTCTACACCTAGATCTATGCTTGGGTACAATCAATGTGCGTATTGTAGGGTTGAGGGCCATCTGAAGTTTAATTGTCCTGCTCTACGAGACCGAAATAATGGCGTTTCGGCCCGAGGCGGTCGTGGTGGTCCTCAGCAGGCATCTCGAGGTAGAGGCCGTGGTACTTTTCAAAATCAGAACAAGTGTTCTACGTCCTCATCAGACTCAAACAATTGTTTTGATCAGCGAAATTCATCGTCTGGTAGATCTGCACAATATCATGTGGATGACTGTTACGTCGAGCATGATATCGATGCTGACAGTAGTTACTAGGACAGCCATAGACAAAGAGAGGGAGTAGTATCAGTTCCGGTTGATCAGAGAGGGCCTTACGTCGCAGTTGCCACATCGGGCGTAGTTGAGCCTTTTCTGTTGGACACTGGTGCAGCGAAAAGTTCCATCATGCATTCGAAACTCCCTGGCGCACCTTTGTCTGGCTTAACGAATGTTTCCGTTGGATTCTCTGGCGCCCCCGTTAGCAATCCAGTTTCTAGCCCTTTGCCCCTTTCAATTGTGCCGCGTGAGCTAGAAGCTCCTTTGATTTTGACTACTGGTTGTGGTGAGAATCTTTTGGGTCTGGATTTGTTGAAACGGTTGTATGCGACTCTGTACTGTTCTCCTGCGGGAGTAGAGCTTACATTAGGTCAGAGAGTGATCTCTCCTATGTACTTGTCGACTGATAAGCTCCCACCGGAATTGAGTTCTCTTCCTGAGTCTTTGTGGGCAACAGGTCCAAATGATGTGGGCCTGTTGGATATTTGTGCGAGAAAATGTGATAAACCCGTGCACTGCTGTTGATGCAATTCTCAAAAAAGTTCTAATGTTAGTAGGTGCTCTAAGGTGTCGCCCAACACCCTGGGGCGATAGTGAAACAATCTGAAAAAAGTGTTATCAAAGGAACTTTGATGACATCCCTTAGGCACTCAAATCGGTGTAATCCTCCAAATAATTAGCTTAAAGGTAAGTATTTTCAAGCATATTTTATTTTCTTCTCTGTTATATGGTATTCAATTCATATCCATTAACGAGATTCCAAAAGGACAATCCAATTTCAAAAAGTATATTCCACTCTGTAGTACATGTTAATATTCCTGCTCCAATGCATTTCGGGCTAACAGCCCTTCATCGGGGAGCCTCTAAAAACAAAGACGAACATATATGTAACCATAGTGACAACTCTTAGTCAAATCTAATCATCCTAAAGTTGTACCTTAATCCCTTGTATACACCAAAAAAGCTTGTGAAAAGAATGTAAAAAGGAACTAATTAAAGTGTCAGAAATCCTTTTAATAGAGTGTGATTCGGAATAGCGTGCTGTTGTGATAAAGTGACGATTGGAAAATAGTCGAAGTGAACGGAAGAGCGCGGAGTAAATAAACAAGAAGTGAACTCGAACCTAAAATAAGGTTACAATGCAAAAATGTTATCGTACTTGTGCAGAGGTGAAGGCATGCTAGAAAAAGCAGTACTCGAGGGTCAGAAAATCAAATAAACTTACGTTGGTCAGGGTTCACAGCGTTTCAAAAACGCCGACCGCATCCCGGCAAGGTTAATCCGGAAATGCGGATACGTGTTTGGTAAACAGGAAAAGTGCAGCTAGGTGAATCACGTGATCGCGAGACATGGAAAACGAAAGGGGACTATCGTGATCTAAAAGAAAGGAAGTGCGTGAAGGAAAGTACGATGCTAGAATCATGGGCATAAGCTATAGTGTGTCTCAAAAAACTAATACAATTTACATGAAAAGAAATAATATTTGCAGGAAAAAAAAGAAATATGGTATGCGAACAAACATACAAAGAATTAAATGGCAAATGTGTGTATACATTGATGGAAATCCACAGTGCGGAGATCAGTCCAGAACTATAGGCACCAGTGGTGCTGTAAAGTTACAGATAACATGAAAATTCAATTCGTTCATTTAAGCCATAAGGCTTAATTGAATTCAGCTTATAAATCCAGAAATTCTCTCTTTGTAGTAGCATCCTGTTATTGTCTCTTCCTTCTGTTTTTTGGATGATTTCTAATGCCATGAATTTGAGTTGGGCTATACTGTGGTTCATATCCAAGAAATGTGACGCTACTGATGATTTGAGATTTTTTGTTCGAATGTT
This sequence comes from Lissotriton vulgaris, assembly GCF_964263255.1. Lineage (NCBI taxonomy): Eukaryota > Metazoa > Chordata > Amphibia > Caudata > Salamandridae > Lissotriton > Lissotriton vulgaris. The sequence continues at coordinate 21,695 of NW_028248341.1, read as the reverse complement.
GGATTTGTGTTCATTAACTCGGGTTTTCAACTTGCGCTCCGTTTTACCTACATATACCTTCCCACATGGGCATTTGAGTAAATAAATAAGGTTGTTAGAATCGCATGTGGCTGTAACTTTCAGGTTAATGTTGTAACCTTTCATGGGGTGCGATAATTTGTTGCCTGGGATTACGTTGTGGCAGTTGTTGCAGTTGTTGCAAGGTCTGGTGCCTTTGAAGGTCAGCGGTTGTTCTGTGGGTTGTTTGAGAATTTCGCCCAAATTTTTCCCCCTTGTGTGGGCAAATATAGGTTTGGCTTTAAACATGTCTTTGAAGTCTGCCTCTAACTCTAACATCGGCCAATGTTTTAATATGATCTTTTTATACTCTGAACTGACATTAGAATATTTTGATACAATGACCATCCGGTCACTTTCTTTTTTCTTGCTTGGTGATTGTAACAATTCATCTCTGTTCAATTTCTCTACCTCATTTTTTGCTTTTTTAAGCAGGTCTTCTGGATATTCTCTTTCTTTGAAGCGATCAGTCATTTCATCCATTCTACTTTCTAACATTGTTGGGTCAGAGGTAATGCGTTTTACTCTTAATAATTGAGATTTGGGTAGATGATTTTTCAGCGATGGCTGGTGAAAGCTAGAGTAGTGTAACATATTGTTACGGTCAGTTGGTTTTCTGAAAATGTCTGTCATGATTTGGTCATTTTTAAGAGTAATACGAACGTCCAAAATGTTATAGTGGTTGGATCTATGGTCCAAGTGAATTGGATTCGCTGATTGGCTGAGTTCAAAGTTGTTAATGCAAGTTCTAAATTAGCCCGTGTGTCTTTCCAAAGTATGAATAAATCGTCTATGTAGCGTACGTACATTTTTAGGTGATCTTTCCATAACGGACTCAACCAGATGTTGTCCTTCTCAAATTCTCCCATAAAGATATTCGCGTATGCCGGGGCAGCGCTATTTCCCATACTGGTACCCACTAGTTGCAAAAACCAATTGTCTTTGTAGGTGAAGTAGCTATGGTATAGGGTGAACATAGCTAATTCCATCAGGAATAGTTTCAGGGGTTCATCTACGTCCAGTTTCAAAATGGCTTGTTCCATGGCATCTCTGCCTTCTTGGTGTGGGATAGAAGTGTATAAAGAGTTCACATCAGCCGTGCATAGCCATAATTCCTCGTTGGGGTCTACTTGAATGTCTTGGAGTTTTCTTAGAAAGTCTGTAGTGTCACGGATATAACTAGTCATCGATTGAACAATGGGTTGAAGGTGACGGTCTAAATACTGGCCTATTGGTTGGTGTATACTGCCGCATGTTGACACAATAGGTCTGATAGGTGGGTCCATTAAGTCTTTGTGTATCTTGGGTACTGCATATATTAGAGGACTTCTAGGATGCGATTTTAATAAGAAGTTCTTGGTTTTTTGGTTAATCACACCTAATGATAGTGCCTTATTAACAATTTCTTGTAGTATCCTCATGAATTCTGTGGTAGGGTTACCAGCCAGTTGCAAGTACGTGCTCTCGTCAGATAAGTGACTGCAGATTTTTGGATGGTACATTGCTGCATTCATAACGACTAATGCGCCCCCCTTATCTGCTTTGGTGCAGATTATTTCACCATTATTCGCAATTTTCTTAAGTGTATCACGGTCTTTTTGTGTGATGTTTTTATAGGTGTTTCTCTTGAAGTTGATTGTTAACAAGTCTTTTTTGATCAATTGTTCAAATAGGTCGATGGTTTTGTGACTTTGAGGTGCTTGAAAGGAGCTGAAAGTTTTGAGACCCATGAGAGGGTCTGGCTCATTATCTCCCAATGATGGTACTATGTTGGTGAAAAAATGGCGTAGTCTTAACTTTCTAATCAGTTTGAATGTGCTGATTTCAAGTTCTAGAAGATCAGTCCTGGTCGTTGGTACAAAAGAAGTGCCTTTCTGTAGTAGCTTAATCTCCTGTCTCGAAAAGGTATAGTCGGATATGTTGATAACTAGCTGACATTCGGTTTCTTCTTGTTGTCTTTTTTCGGTTGAGTGGAGCTTCTTGTTTGCGGTGGTCCTGTCTTTTGTTTTGCTCCTCCTGGATCGTCTGACTCTACGACCTGTTCTAAAAAATCAGTGTTAAGTGAGGAGTTCGATGTGCTTGGCGTTTGTTCGCTAGTGATCACTTGTTTCGGTGGTAATCCTGGTTTTCTTTGGCGACTGGAAGTTTCGCTGTCCGAGGATGATGTTTCGGTGTTCTGTGTGTAGGGGCGATTTCTTCTCTTTTGGGCATACACCTCTGCCCAGGTGTATACCTCCCCTAATTTATAGTCTAAAGTGTCACGGCGAAATGTCCTCAATTTACGATCATTAATGTCATTCGTATGTTTTTCAAGTTGTTGTTTGATGTCATTCATAAAAGTATCCAGTTCTTCCGTTGTCATGTTGTTACTGAGTTCCTCTGTCGTTTCGGATATCTCCTTTTCTAGGTCAATCAGTATATTCGATAATTCTTCTATAATTAGAAGAATCAAGTCAAGGCTGCACTTATTAAGTATGGCGTACCAACGATCCTGAAAGGATTTTGAATTTTTGCAAAGCGAAGGTTTTAATGCAATTCGCAGGCCTCGGGGTATGCGCTGTGTTTTGTGATATTTCACCAAAGTGTTCGCATGTAATTTCTGGTTTATTTTGCGTTTTGATAAATATAAGAGTTGTTTTATGTTCTGTTCCTTGCTCCTATTTGTGGAAGATTGTAATATGTCGTCTTGAATTAGAGCATATATTCTTGTAGCTTCCTCATTGGCAAATGCAAAGGTATCCGCTCTGGCTTCCGTGGAGCGGGCGATATCTTCATATTCCATATTGGTTTCGTTTGAAACGGTTAATTTGACTTTTTTCAGATTGTTTCACTATTGCCCCAGGGTGTTGGGCGACACCTTAGAGCACCTACTAACATTAGAACTTTTTTGAGAATTGCATCAACAGCAGTGCACGGGTTTATCACATTTTCTCGCACAAATATTGGATTCACCCCACAAACCCGTTTGCACGCGAAACAAAGACCAAATTGCATTAAAACCTTCGCTTTGCAAAAATTCAAAATCCTTTCAGGATCGTTGGTACGCCATACTTAATAAGTGCAGCCTTGACCTGATTCTTCTAATTATAGAAGAATTATCGAATATACTGATTGACCTGGAAAAGGAGATATCCGAAACGACAGAGGAACTCAGTAACAACATGACAACGGAAGAACTGGATACTTTTATGAATGACATCAAACAACAACTTGAAAAACATACGAATGACATTAATGATCGTAAATTGAGGAAATTTCGCCGTGACACTTTAGACTATAAATTAGGGGAGGTATACACCTGGGCAGAGGTGTATGCCCAAAAGAGAAGAAATCGCCCCTACACACAGAACACCGAAACATCATCCTCGGACAGCGAAACTTCCAGTCGCCAAAGAAAACCAGGATTACCACCGAAACAAGTGATCACTAGCGAACAAACGCCAAGCACATCGAACTCCTCACTTAACACTGATTTTTTAGAACAGGTCGTAGAGTCAGACGATCCAGGAGGAGCAAAACAAAAGACAGGACCACCGCAAACAAGAAGCTCCACTCAACCGAAAAAAGACAACAAGAAGAAACCGAATGTCAGCTAGTTATCAACATATCCGACTATACCTTTTCGAGACAGAAGATTAAGCTACTACAGAAAGGCACTTCTTTTGTACCAACGACCAGGACTGATCTTCTAGAACTTGAAATCAGCACATTCAAACTGATTAGAAAGTTAAGACTACGCCATTTTTTCACCAACATAGTACCATCATTGGGAGATAATGAGCCAGACCCTCTCATGGGTCTCAAAACTTTCAGCTCCTTTCAAGCACCTCAAAGTCACAAAACCATCGACCTATTTGAACAATTGATCAAAAAAGACTTGTTAACAATCAACTTCAAGAGAAACACCTATAAAAACATCACACAAAAAGACTGTGATACACTTAAGAAAATTGCGAATAATGGTGAAATAATCTGCACCAAAGCAGATAAGGGGGGCGCATTAGTCGTTATGAATGCAGCAATGTACCATCAAAAAATCTGCAGTCACTTATCTGACGAGAACACGTACTTGCAACTGGCTGGTAACCCTACCACAGAATTCATGAGGATACTACAAGAAATTGTTAATAAGGCACTATCATTAGGTGTGATTAACCAAAAAACCAAGAACTTCTTATTGAAATCGCATCCTAGAAGTCCTCTAATATATGCAGTACCCAAGATACACAAAGACTTAATTGACCCACCTATCAGACCTATTGTGTCAACATGCGGCAGTATACACCAACCAATAGGCCAGTATTTAGACCGTCACCTTCAACCCATTGTTCAATCGATGACTAGTTATATCCGTGACACTACAGACTTTCTAAGAAAACTCCAAGACATTCAAGTAGACCCCAACGAGGAATTATGGCTATGCACGGCTGATGTCAACTCTTTATACACTTCTATCCCACACCAAGAAGGCATAGATGCCATGGAGCAAGCCATTTTGAAACTGGACGTAGATGAACCCCTGAAACTATTCCTGATGGAATTAGCTATGTTCACCCTATACCATAGCTACTTCACCTACAAAGACAATTGGTTTTTGCAACTAGTGGGTACCAGTATGGGAAATAGCGCTGCCCCGGCATACGCGAATATCTTTATGGGAGAATTTGAGAAGGACAACATCTGGTTGAGTCCGTTATGGAAAGATCACCTAAAAATGTACGTACGCTACATAGACGATTTATTCATACTTTGGAAAGACACACGGGCTAATTTAGAACTTGCATTAACAACTTTGAACTCAGCCAATCAGCGAATCCAATTCACTTGGACCATAGATCCAACCACTATAACATTTTTGGACGTTCGTATTACTCTTAAAAATGACCAAATCATGACAGACATTTTCAGAAAACCAACTGACCGTAACAATATGTTACACTACTCTAGCTTTCACCAGCCATCGCTGAAAAATCATCTACCCAAATCTCAATTATTAAGAGTAAAACGCATTACCTCTGACCCAACAATGTTAGAAAGTAGAATGGATGAAATGACTGATCGCTTCAAAGAAAGAGAATATCCAGAAGACCTGCTTAAAAAGCAAAAAATGAGGTAGAGAAATTGAACAGACATGAATTGTTACAATCACCAAGCAAGAAAAAAGAAAGTGACCGGATGGTCATTGTATCAAAATATTCTAATGTCAGTTCAGAGTATAAAAAGATCATATTAAAACATTGGCCAATGTTAGAGTTAGAGGCAGACTTCAAAGACATGTTTAAAGCCAAACCTATATTTGCCCACACAAGGGGGAAAAATTTGGGCGAAATTCTCAAACAACCCACAGAACAACCGCTGACCTTCAAAGGCACCAGACCTTGCAACAACTGCAACAACTGCCACAACGTAATCCCAGGCAACAAATTATCGCACCCCATGAAAGGTTACAACATTAACCTGAAAGTTACAGCCACATGCGATTCTAACAACCTTATTTATTTACTCAAATGCCCATGTGGGAAGGTATATGTAGGTAAAACGGAGCGCAAGTTGAAAACCCGAGTTAATGAACACAAATCCAACATTCGAACAAAAAATCTCAAATCATCAGTAGCGTCACATTTCTTGGATATGAACCACAGTATAGCCCAACTCAAATTCATGGCATTAGAAATCATCCAAAAAACAGAAGGAAGAGACAATAACAGGATGCTACTACAAAGAGAGAATTTCCGGATTTATAAGCTGAATTCAATTAAGCCTTATGGCTTAAATGAATGAATTGAATTTTCATGTTATCTGTAACTATACAGCACCACTGGTGCCTATAGTTCTGGACTGATCTCCGCACTGTGGATTTCCATCAATGTATACACACATTTGCCATTTAATTCTTTGTATGTTTGTTCGCATACCATATTTCTTTTTTTCCTGCAAATATTATTTCTTTTCATGTAAATTGTATTAGTTTTTTGAGACACACTATAGCTTATGCCCATGATTCTAGCATCGTACTTTCCTTCATGCACTTCCTTTCTTTTAGATCACGATAGTCCCCTTTCGTTTTCCATGTCTCGCTATCACGTGATTCACCTAGCTGCACTTTTCCTGTTTACCAAACACGTATCCGCATTTCCGGATTAACCTTGCCGGGATGCGGTCGGCGTTTTTGAAACGCTGTGAACCCTGACCAACGTAAGTTTCTTTGATTTTCTGACCCTCGAGTACTGCTTTTTCTAGCATGCCTTCACCTCTGCACAAGTACGATAACATTTTTGCATTGTAACCTTATTTTAGGTTCGAGTTCACTTCTTGTTTAATTACTCCGCGCTCTTCCGTTCACTTCGACTATTTTCCAATCGTCACTTTATCACAACAGCACGCTATTCCGAATCACACTCTATTAAAAGGATTTCTGACACTTTAATTAGTTCCTTTTTACATTCTTTTCACAAGCTTTTTTGGTGTATACAAGGGATTAAGGTACAACTTTAGGATGATTAGATTTGACTAAGAGTTGTCACTATGGTTACATATATGTTCGTCTTTGTTTTTAGAGGCTCCCCGATGAAGGGCTGTTAGCCCGAAATGCATTGGAGCAGGAATATTAACATGTACTTCAGAGTGGAATATACTTTTTGAAATTGGATTGTCCTTTTGGAATCTCGTTAATGGATATGAATTGAATACCATATAACAGAGAAGAAAATAAAAAATGCTTGAAAATACTTACCTTTAAGCTAATTATTTGGAGGATTACACCGATTTGAGTGCCTAAGGGATGTCATCAAAGTTCCTTTGATAACACTTTTTTCAGTTCGGCCTGTTGGATATATCACCTTATGTTGTCCAACTGAAATCTAATGTGCGATTACCACGTATTCCCCAGTACCGTATCTCTCTTGATGGTGAGCGAGCGCTATTAGCGATAATTTACGACTTGATCAAGAAGGATGTTATTGAGGAAACTCGGGGAAACGTGTGTAATAGTCCTGTGTTACCTATTTTGAAACAAACTGATCCATCCAAACCTCCTGTGTATCGTTTTGTCATTGATTTACGGGAGGTCAATAAAATTGTGATTCCACAATTTCCTGTGGTGCCTGACATTACGGTTTTACTGACTCTGATTCCAGCCTCTGCCTCTTGGTTCTCGGTGATCGATTTGAAGAATGCTTTCTTTAGCATTCCGATTGCTGAGGAGAGCAGAGATCTATTCGGCTTCTCATTAGGAGGTCGCAGCTTTAGGTTTAAACGCGCTCCTCAGGGCTACTGTGAGAGTCCATCGATCTACAGCCAAGCTCTTAAGAGTCAACTTGACACGTTTGTATTACCTACTGGTGCGGCCTGATTCAATACGTTGATGATCTGTTAGTGGCTGCTGACACTAAAGAAATTTGCAAAGCTGCTACAGTATCGCTGTTACAGCATTTATGTGACTTACATCACAAGGTGTCACCTTCTAAGCTGCAATATTGTTGTCAAGAAGTAACCTACTTAGGTCACTTATTGTCAAAGGAGGGAAGAAGGTTGACCCCAGAGAGAATTTCAGCGATCGCTCGAATGACTGTGCCAACAACTCAGAGAGATGTGCGTGCCTTTCTAGATATCACGTCATACTGCAGGCAATGGATTCCAAATTTTTCATTGCTAGCGAAGCCATTGGTAGCCCTCACGTGCAAGGATGTTCCGACTCCTTTGCCATGGACTGAAGAGTGTCAGAAAAGTTTTATTGAATTACGTGATGCGTTGTGTTCGGCTCCTGTGTTAGGTACTCCTGACTACAGCAAGCCGTTTACACTATACGTTCACGAGAGAGAGGGTTGTGCGTTGAGTGTTTTGACGCAACAATTTGGCGGTAAGCAGCGTCATGTGCATATTTTTCCTCGACCTTGGACCCAGTAGCTAGAGCATTGCCGAGTTGTCTAAGAGCGACAGCGGCAGCTGCGGTGTCCATCCGGCAATCTGCAGGCCTGGTCATGGACAATATGCTTACGGTAATGGTTCCGCATGCAGTTGACACTCTCTTGAATCGTACAAAAACTCAACACTTGACGAGCGCAAGGTTGTCCGGTTACGAGTTGACGCTTTTGGCAAGTCATATACAGATCAAGCGCTGTAATGTGTTAAATCCGGCGACATTGTTGCCGACTAATATGGAATCAGATGATGTACCACCACATGATTGTTATTTAAGAACTGAGGAAGAAACGAAGGGTCGTGTTGACCTAAAAAACACTCCATTGGCAGACCCCGATGGTACTTTGTATGTTGATGGTTCGTGTTTTAAGTTACCGAATGGTGATGTGACGACTGCGTATGCTGTGGTGACATTGAGTACGGTTGTGGAAACTGCGAGATTGAGTCAGAATTCGGCTCAAGCGGCAGAGTTGATTGCGTTAACGAGAGCGTGTGTTTTGTCTAAGGGAAAGCGAGTGAATGTGTTTACTGACAGTCAGTATGCTTTTGGCGTTGCACATAGTTTTGGTCGATTGTGGAGAGAAAGGGGATTTATGACATCGCATGGTACTAAGATCCAACACGGACAGCTTATGAATGATCTTTTGGACGCACTTACATTGCCTAAGCAGGTGGCAATCATTAAATGCAGCGCGCACCGAAAGGTTACGGATGATGTTGGTCGTGGTAACGCGTTTGCGGATGAGATTGCTAAAGAGACAGCTAAAAACCTTGCTACCCGAATGTATGTTACGAGTTCAGTAAGGTGGCCTGCGGAGACTGGTATGTGTGAGGACACTGTTGAGAGTGTGAAAGTGATTCAGAATGAGGCCACCGAAACTGAAAAGACTAAGTGGAAAGAAAGCACTGGAAAGCTAGATGCGCATGGATGTTGGACTGATTTGTCGGAGTGTCAGAGGTGGATGTTACCAGATGCATATGTGCTAGCCGTTGTGACTATGGCTCACGGCTTGTCACATATTAGCGCGAAAGGTATATGTAAGTTGCTATCCCCTGTATGGAAGAATGATGGTATTGCTAAGTGTGCTGAGAGAGTGGTTAAGAATTGCATGGTATGTATGATGTACAATCCCGGCAAGGGCACCCCCACTCCTCCTGGCCATTTTGCTCCTCCTACATGTCCCTTTGAGGTTATCCAACTGGATTTCATCCATATGGAGAGATGCAATAACCTGAAGTACGTTTTAGGTGTGGTTTGCGCGTTCTCCAGATGGATCGAGGCCTATCCTCTGAAAGATAATACTGCCCTGTCCACAGCGAAAGTCCTACTGAAGGAATACTTTCCTCGGTATGGAATGCCACGGATTGTATGGTCGGATAACGGAAGTGAGTTTGTGGGGAGTGTGATGAAGAGTGTGTGTAAAGGCCTTGGAATTCGACAAAAATTCCATAGCGCCAACCATCCCCAGTCAGCGGGTTTAGTTGAAGGGTACAATGGCACTCTGTAACTAAAACTTGCTAAGGTTCAAGCTACGACTGGTTTGTCATGGCCTGATGCCTTGCCTCTGGCTCTCTTGTCGACCAGAGCGACCGTACACTCTCGAGTAGGGCTTAGCCCATATGAGATTGTGTTCGGCCGTCCTGCGAACATTTGGGGAGTCCGGAGGCCTAGGGCATTTGATAGTCTTGAATACCCAATGTTAATTGATTATCTTCATGATCTGACTGCTAAACTGAGGTTAATTCATCAACAGGTCTTTGAAGCTCTACCGGCACAGACTGAGGGTCCTGGACATCGGCTCCAACCGGGTGACTGGGTGGTCACCCGCAATTTCGGCAGAAAGCGCAATTTGGAGCCGAGATTCGTGGGACCGTTCCAAGTTCTCCTGGCCACAAGGACTGCAGTTCGTTTGGAAGGCTGGAAGAACTGGGTGCATGCCACCCACACCAAAAAGGTGCCTATCCCTTTGCCAGCAGATTCTTGGATGAGAACTGGAATTGTCGCAACGGAAGCGGAGACCCCAACAAGATTTGTGCCGTTTAGTGATGCTCAACCTGTAGGAGACACTTCATTGCAGTCAGATACATTTGTTGAACCATCAGCATTGGAAACCTCGAGGCTTGAATTGTCATCAGACCGATCGAACGCTGTTTCACAACCTGAACAATTATTCGAAGAACAGACTCGTCCTGGAAGAAGCAGATATTTCCTTCGTTCTCGTGACAAAGACTAATAAACGTTCCTTTTCGTTTTTTTCCTTTTTGAATTCATATAACCCCCTTATTGCGTTTTGAACATTATGAACAATTGCATCCTCTATTGATTATTGAGTTCTTTTTCATGTGTGTTCCTTTTTCCACAGCTAGGAGATTTGTATTAAAATTGAATGTTTAATTAAGAAAACCTTTCATCCGGGTTGACCGTAGGGCCGTGCGGGTACTTCCTTCTGTTTAGCAGGTTCCTGACACTAGGTCGGTACCTTTGTCGGTTCCTGGGAACTCCTGGGAATTGATAATCGCTACTCAGAACGAAGTGCGTCAAGAACGTTACGGACGGTGTTTAGAGGATGGAGTTCTCTAAGCTGTCGGAAGTAGAGAGGATGTCGGCGTTAAGATCTAAGCTTTATAGGGTTGTACGAACAAAATGTTTTCTGTTTCAGGTATTTCTGCTATTTCTGGCTGTTTCTATGCTATTGGTGGGTGGAGTGTATTTTGGAATACAGTCGTTATTGCCTTTTGTTTCACCTACTTCTTCTGAACTGAAATCTATTCCTACTGTTTCTCCACATTCCTTTCATCCTCTACCCCAACATGAACAGGTTAGACGTGCGGAATTTATGAACAACTCCTTTGTCCAGCTCCTACATCAGCATCAGTTGGTGATGAATACTACTAACTGTTGGGTGTGTGGGTTAATGCCACACACCATGGATAGGGGTATTCCGTATTTGGTTCTTCCTTACAGCTCCCAGGGTTCAGCTCGAGCATTCCAAACTATGTTCCGTAGTGCACTAGATTCCTACCCCCATCGAGAGCCACGCACTCCAGACCTTGGTCCCGGCCCGCACCACAAGCCCTTGGCGAGAGCAATTGCTGATTTAGATAGAGATATTTTTGATGCATCGCTTATCCCAGAGGAAGAGGTGCGAGCATACAAGGATCTGAGTGAGGCTGAGTATAGCATGTCAGTGGGTGATAGACAGCTTAAAAGCTCGTCTCCGATCTGGATCGTACCCCACCTCGGTAATTTCTGCTTGCAAGGACGTGGTCGAAATCCGCGAGCTCAGCTTGGGGAGAGTGCTTGCACTGAAACGTACGTTTTGCCAACGCTCTCTTCCCCCGTTTTCCTGACTGCCAAGGGTACATACTTCATATGTTACGATCGCGCGTATACATGGTTGCCCCGTGACTTCTCGGGCACCTGTTACATTGCGAATCTGTTGCCACCGACTTTTACAGTTGCCTCGGACTATCACAAGACTAGAGTTGTGCGAGGCGTTATTAGCAAAGAGGATACTGCCGGTCAGGAAGCAGGAGACTTCTTTAAGGGTTTTCTGCCGTTTTGGGGACCCATGGTCAATAGTAGGAACCTGAGACAACTGACCCGTGTGGTAGAGTTGACTGCTAATATAACTGCGAGTGCCCTTGGTAATCTCACAGCAGAGCTTCAGGCGGATAGGCTTATGACGTTGCAGAACCGTATGGTTTTAGACGTTGTTCTTGCAGATAGAGGTGGTGTGTGCAAGGTGATCCATTTGAGTTGCTGCATTTTCATTCCTGATAACGCTCCAACTGTATATCAAGCCATCTCGAAGTTGCATAAGATCTCCGAGTCCATACACGTGGACGTAGGTGATTGGACGCTACTAGGATGGTTTTGGGGCCTAATGTCGACGTGGGGTTGGAAGATTCTGATGATCATCGGGGTTGTTGAGACGTTTCTGTTCACGTGTTGCCTTTGCGTGCAGTGTGGTCCTGCCTTATGTGGCCTCTGTGCCACGACGTGTATAAGACGGCCATCTGTTACCAAAGAAGCACTGATGGTTAGAATAATGTTGCAGCAACATCTGAACGATCTGATGAATATCGAGATCGATTCTGATATCGACTAGTGCTTGCCTACATGAGGGCAAAAGGAGCGTCTGAGGTTCCGTGAGAATCGTGATGACGTTTTCGACTCGTTTGAATATGGACGATTTTGGTATCTATGAACCGCAAATGACGAGTTTAGTGGGTGTACGCGTTTTCGCTACACTACTTTGTACCGTTCGTCTTATTCGTGGGTTCCTTCATCTGAACCCACGGGTTCCATTTTAGATACGGCATCCATTTTGTTTCTTGCCCTCAAGTAGCCAGCGAACGGACATTGTCCGCTTCCTGACTCTGGGATTCCCAAGCTCTTGCGGAAGACACGTGTTCCTTTGAGGGTGTCTTTATGATGAGGGGGATGACACAGCAAAGGCAGATGGCTCCGCTCGGGGCTCATCTTGCTGTGCCGGTCTATTGTTTCAGCCGTGCATGCATTAAGCACGAGTCCTTTGATCCTGCAATCGTGCTTCCGATATTTCCCCCACACCCTTTTCTCTAACTGTTTTCTGTCTTCCTTGCACCTGTTTCTGTCTCTTCTCTGAGCTTGGTTTACAGCCAGAATGGAATGTGCTTAATGATGGGATAACGTACTTTTACAGTTGGGAACCGGCGATGTTACTGTAATTATGTTCCGGGCTTCTGAAACATGAAAGCGACCCTTTTGTCATTTGCTGTGGGAACTGAGTTGTAACCTTTTGTCCGCCATGTTGTGCTATGACGAAAATGTGTATAAAAGGAGCGACCCACTAAGTGCAAATCGAAGCAGTCTCCTAGAACCTACACATGCTGTACTTCTTGCGACTTCTGTATTCCCTGCAGTAAATAAACCTCGATCTTTGACGCCGAAGGAAGTGTCCCGTGTCTCTGTGTTTTGTACGCCGGAACAGGTAACCCACGAAGGTTTCAGGTGTTGTCCCCTGGCACCGCTGGGTCTTAGAAAAACCCAGTCCTTGAGCACTTGTGGGCTACTGCTAAATGCAATTGCGTTGGTCGAGGGAGTTTGGCCAGGGGATGAAACAGTGTAAGTATCTGCGTGTGGGTTAGGGTCAAGGTATCCGAGGTGGTATCAGTCAGGCATTTCCCGCTCAGCCATCCAACCACCCACTGCAGCTGTGCTGCCAGGTAGTACAATTTCTGCTTGGGAACCGCTAAACCTCCCGCAGCCACTGGTGCATATAGTTTCGTCAGCGCCACTCGGGGTCTACCAGCGTTCCAGATAAGAGCTCTGATCATGGATTCCAATTCTCAGAATATGCGGTTTGGAACGTAGACTGGTACGTTAGAGTAATAGTAAAGTAGCCGCGGTAGCACGACCATTTTCGTCAGGGTTACACGGCTGGGGACATTCAGGGGGAGCGTTTTCCAAAAGGTTATTTGCGCTTGTAAGGAGGAGATGGCCCGGACCAGGTTACCCTCCAGCACATCCGCTGGGGAACGGTAAATATGGATACCTAAGTACCTGAATGTAGCAGCGTGCCAGGCCAGCTGCACCCCGCCCAGCCGCACCTCACACTCCGGCAGGTCCGGGCTGAAGGAATACACCCCGGATTTGACCCAATTGACCCTGAGTCCTGAATGGGCTGCAAAGGTACAAAAGGTGTCCGTTAGTATTTGCGGCACTTGAGTGAGGTCTCTGATATATAGAAGCAGGTCATCCGCATATAGGGAGACTGCGTGGATACCGTCCACCAGGGGAATACCCCAATCTGCGCTTTGCACTCGTAGCAGTTCTGCTAGCGGCTCCATTGCTAATGAGAAGAGCAGCGGCGACAGGGGGCATCCCTGTCTTGTACCTCTCCGAACTCCGATGGCCTCGGACAAGAGGCCACCGGTGCGGACCCGCACTGTAGGTGTTTGATACAGTAGGGTGACCATATCTTTGAAGGCATCTCCCAACTCGTATTTCTGTAGCACCGCTCTGAGGTAAGGCCACTCCACCGAGACGAAGGCCTTCTCTAGATCTAGTACTAGGCATCCCGACCTCGGCCATTGTTGCACCGCATACTCTTGTACTCTGAACAGACGACGGATATTATTGGAAGTACTTCTCGTGGGCAAAAAACCTTTTGGTTGGCGTGCACTAGTGTGGGTGTGAAGGGGGCTAGTCTCTGCGCTAAGGAGGATGCCAATTTTTGATAGTCGGTGTTCAGGAGAGCAAGAGGCCGATATGAGCCCAATTGCTTGCCATCTCTGCCTGGCTTGAGGAGGGAGATGAGGCTGGCTTCATTGAGTGTGGGTGGGAGGGAGGAGTCCTCTATTGCCGCTTCGTACATTCGGGTCAGTTCCGGAATCAGCAGATCCGGGTACACCTTATAAAATTCCACCGGCAGTCCATCCGGGCCCAGGGACTTGCCATTGGAAAGCGTGGCTATTATCTCTTGGAGTTCCTCAGGCATTATTGGTGCTTCCAGGACCCCGCGCTGGGTTTCCCCCAATGACAATAATGGTATGTGTGCGAGATATTCGGAAGTGTCTGGAAGGGGAGTCCGCAGCTGGGAGTGGTACAGTGCTGTGTAGTGAGTGGTGAAGGCGTTGCGGATCTCGTTCTGTGTGTAGAACATGTCCCCTCGGCCGCTACTTATCTCCGTCACCGGCTTCGTTCGGTCTTCTCGGCTTATCAACCATGACAAAAGCTTGCCAGGTTTTTCACCCTTGCTATGCGTGCGAGCCGAGTGAGCCGCGTAGTTGAGGCATTGCAGCCTGTCTAGCAACCGCTCATGTTCCGCCCGGGATTGTAATTCGCTCTCATCCCCGTCTCCAGTCGGTCCCTGCTCTGTCTGCAAGAGGGTGGCCTCAAGCCGTCAGCTGCAGAGGTACACATGACGGCGACGTGGGTTCCACCGTGACTGCAGCCACGATAATGAAATGGCGGCGCCCGGCGGGCTCTGAGCGTTCCCCCAATTGAGCCGGGGCCACTGGGTGAGACTGCGGGGTGATACCGCCTGGGCCTTTTGTGGAGTTCCTGCCTCGGGGACTGGTGGTGGCAGGTGGGAACGGCCGCGGAGGAGTTTGTAACGATACAGGTGGCTCCGAGAGGGTCGCTGCTGTACCTGCAACATGGCTGCAGCCGGCGGACCTCGAGTGATCCCGAGGCTGAAGAGAGATCGCTGAGGCGGGCCTGCCGAGCCTGGATGCTGGGGCTCGGTGGAGTGTCCAGCTGATGACTCAGTGGCTCCCAAGCGGGCTGCGACCTCCCCAATTTGACTGGTGGTGCGAGATGGTGCTTGGGAGTGCATTAGTGGCCTGAATAGTGATGGGCACTTGGACACACCTGAGCTGTAGGCGGACTACCTTGCTGGCGGTTGCCCAGGTCCCCATTGAACCTAGGTGAGGTGCAGACTTGGTGTGGTACATGGAGGGAGTGCGAGAGAGAGCATTGCCATGACCGGGCTGCTTCATACTGGGCGGTGGACCCCCACATCTGGAGGCGCTTGGACGGGGCACGGTGGTCTCCACGTCCTGGGAGATCCTGTAGCCCGCCAAGGAGAGCTGAGACGGCAGGAGGGAGACCGGAGGATAGGGGTGGTGAGGCTGGGTGCCAGGCTTGCCAGTGGGCTCCCACCGTCTGCAGCGGACGCAGAACGGGAGGGCTGACTGGATATCCTGCGACTTCCTATCCGCCCTACCAAGTCACAGTCCAGAAGACACAGGGAAATCACCTGTGAGATCCGGCACAGTGACGGGGATAAATGTTCGAATTAAGGTAGAAAGATCCCTTCAGGATTTGACGGGAGCCTGGTCGAGCCGCGAGCATTCAGAAGGATGGTTGCGAGGTGGGACGTAGAAGACCCCCCAGAGGCGGCCGGGGTGAGACTCGACCAACATGGGGCAACAACATGTAACGGGCACTACGCAGACTCCGGGACCCCTAAGAACAATATCCCCGGCACCTACCAACACGCAGCCAGGAGGGGAGCCCACAGGCTCGGACTCAACGTCGAGCAAACTAGACAGAGTCTTAGCGGCAATTGAGCAATTGAGAGTCACCATGGAGCAGAAGTTAGCTAGCCACTGACCTCAACCTGCTCAGAGACGACCACAGGAAGCTCGCAGACAAAGTAAAGCAAGGTGAACAAGTGCTACACACTATGGAACCACAAATACAACAACAGCAAGACACCCTAAAAGACCTGCAGGCGCAGGTGAAGATCCTGGAGACCAGAGCAAATGATTTGGAGGGACGGTCCGGAGGAGCAATATCTGCATTATCAATTTTCCGGAAGGAGTGGAAGGGAGCTACATAGCAACATGGATCGCGAAGTTCACCCCGGCTAGAGACTTGACCCCATTCTTCTCTATTGAAAGGGCGCATCGAGTGCCGGTCGGTCGGCCACTTCCAGATGGGCCACCCAGACCATTCCTCCTAAAACTGCTCCACTTTCAATAAAGAGATGCCATCCTTCGAGCAGCAAAACGCCAAGGAGTAATCCGAGTGGAGGATGAGCAGGTAATGCTATTCCCAGACTACTCTTGGGCGGTCCAGCAGCAGCAATCCACTTTCTTGGCGGTCAAACGTACTCTGCGCCAGAAGAATGTCCAATACGCTCTTCTGTTTCCGGCTTGCCTCAAGATCATGCATGACGGGACCACACACTTTTTCTCAGACCCTGCGGAAGCTAGAAATTGGATCGAACAGCATCTGTAAGGCATGAACAATCCCAGGAAGGCTCAAACCTCGGGGTCGGCAAGCCGCCGACGCCGACAACAGAAAAAAGTCACACTTACTCAGCTCAGATCGCGATCAGACTCCTCTAATAAAAACTCTCCTGACCTTACGCAAATCATCGCGGAACGCCGGAGGACGCTTCAGGCGGTAGCGGAGATAGGGCCACCGGGAGACAGCTCGGATGGTAAGAGGGGCCCACACATCTTCACTTCGGAAGAGGAGTGTAGTAACATGAACAACCTGGGAGACGGCTCAATGACACCACTGATAGTGGGGCCTCAGACGGCGGACACTTTGATTTGACACTCCCAAGCTGAAACAGCATACACACTAGGGGGGTGCTTTTGGGGCCCACATGCTTCCCAGAACAGAGGATACCAACTTGATGCTCAAAGGGTACCCCAACGACTAATCCTGAACTTGATGGGCCCAAGGGCCGGACTGGCTACTAGACTGCAGCAGAAGGCGGCGACTACCCGGAAAACAATTAAGACCCATTACTATGCAGACAACGAGTGGGCCGTGGCGGCGACGGCGGCAGATGGCGGCTGGCAATCTCCTTTCCTCTAAGGAACGGACTAGAGTTAGCACATGATGAGCAATTTGGACGTATCGCCTCGAGTGATAGGTCCTGTTAGTTGGGAAGGTTTCCTGTTGATCCTAGTTATCCCCCATTTCATTGTTACTTAACTTCCCCAGGGGAGGGCATGCGCAACATGCAGAAAATGAGGTTGGTTAGCAGAAATAGGGCATTTGGGAGGGAGACTGAAGCGTGTGACACTAGGGGCATCACAGCGAGAGAACCAGTGTCCCAATATTAGGAGTAATGGAGACTAGGACCCCTAACACAGACCTGAAAGTACTCACACTCAATGTCAGAGGCATGCACACAGCACGCAAACGGTATGCCATTTACGCCTATATGAAGCGGCAACAGGCGCAGAGAGTCCTCCTCCAAGAGACTCACTTAACGGCAGTAGAGGTAGATCAACTACGCAGAAAATGGCGGGGGATTATTTGTGCAACAACATACTTCTCCTTTGCCAGGGGAACCCTAATTTGGATCAGGCCCGAGGTCCCCTTTAGAGAATAATCCAGACTAGTATATAAGGAGTGTTTATCAAAGGGAGGGAAGAGGAATAACTGTCCTATCGGTTCCCCAGAACATATAAATTTTAATCAAAATGGCTAGAACACTTGTAACCACTTTGTCAGGAGATATATGTTGAAAAACCCTCATAAACGCTGTGTTTCTCGAGTAGCGGTTTATCTTATTCTCCGCCCCACACTAGCGTTGTGGCATTAGTCATAGGGTTTGACAGCTTGTACCATGCCAGCCTCACCCGAGGCAGTCTCTGGTGTATCGTGGCAGTATCCAGAGATCTCCAGATGTTACCCCACTGGTAGGTTGTCAGAAAAGGTAAAAATAGTCTCCAATCAACAACCTAATCTTTATTCACGTCGTTGGACAACTATAGAAAAAAAAGGAATTTGTGGGTATGCTCTAAGGACTGAGTAAAGGGTCCCTAGCACATCTCTTCAATTAAGTACGTCAACATGTTTCA
Organism: Lissotriton vulgaris; assembly: GCF_964263255.1. Taxonomy (NCBI): domain Eukaryota; kingdom Metazoa; phylum Chordata; class Amphibia; order Caudata; family Salamandridae; genus Lissotriton; species Lissotriton vulgaris. The sequence continues at coordinate 3,398 of NW_028248341.1, read as the reverse complement.
GCTCGCTTGGCCCGTAGGTCTATGGAGCCTTCGTCAGGACAGAAAAACACATACAAAGTCTAAAATACTTGCACTATTTGTGAAGTAGATGGGTTTTTAAACTTATTAGTCTTACCCACTGTGGTTCAGAATTCTCCACCTAAGGACGAAAAAAGGGGGTAATATATGGCTTATAAATTACAGTGGTCAATGCATATATAGTTTACATGCTTATTGTGTACTCAGAATTTTACACAGATGCTTAACTTAAGATACATTCTAAAAACACTCTATATAGAAACACTCGTGGTGACTCAAACAGGGAGGAGCGATATTGTGAAAAAATGTGTTTGACTTAGCTTACTGTGATGTTATAATCACGTGGGTAAGTAGGAAACCGTTCAAAGACTAATGCAGAGGCACGTCTGTACGGTCAAAGTATAGCTGTAAATCAATCGAGCTGTCAAACCCTATGACTAATGCCACAACGCTAGTGTGGGGCGGAGAATAAGATAAACCGCTACTCGAGAAACACAGCGTTTATGAGGGTTTTTCAACATATATCTCCTGACAAAGTGGTTACAAGTGTTCTAGCCATTTTGATTAAAATTTATATGTTCTGGGGAACCGATAGGACAGTTATTCCTCTTCCCTCCCTTTGATAAACACTCCTTATATACTAGTCTGGATTATTGAGGGTAGAGAAATATTGACCGGAAGCCTGTATGCCCCCAGTATAGAGCAAGAGCAATATTGGTACCGCCTCACTGGAGCGTTAGCACAATACACTGCAATGCCATGGCTGTTGAGAGGGGACTATAATTGTGTCCTAAATATAGAGCTGGACAAATCGCATCCCCCACCAGCACAATCACCCGCATTGAAACAGGCAGAACACTTCAAACACTGGGTGACCCGCTGGGCACTAGGTGATGTATGGTGGGGAAAACCCCGAACACCAAGGTATACTCTTTCTTCTCTGCCCCGCACAATCTAAGAGTGAGATTGGACAGATTCCTCTGCTCAGCAACGATGCTCCCTCAGATACAGCATACCGACTATATAGGTAGAGTCCTGTCAGATCATGACGCGCACACTATACTCCTCAGATGGAGGGCACCACACCCCCCGGTATATACGTGGAAATTGCCCCTAGAGTGCCTCATGGATCAGGCTTTCTGTTGAATACACGGCGAACATATCCAGGAACACTTTACATTGAACGCAGGCACAGCATCAACATGATTGGTGGAATGGGATGCGTTCAATGTAGAGGCAAGGGGACACTGTATTCAACACATAGTAGGAGTGAGGAAAGTGTTAGAGCAGGCATTGCAAGTCGCGGAAAAGCGTCTAGCAGACCTAACGAAGAGCATGGATCGAGGGGATGCAACCCCCGAACAGGTGGCGGCAGCGAAAACGGCATATGCAGAAACAGAGAGAGGCCTTCGCAAGTATAATTTCAGAACATATGCTGCCTGGGTACATCAGGAAGGGAACAGGGCGGGAACACTTTTAGCCTGGCTCACAAAACAAGACACGGATATGCAACCTGTCACAGCACTGGTAGATACAACAGGCGCCCTTAGCAGTCTCAAACAGATATCCTGGGCATCTTTCGCGACTATTATGTGGGAATCTATTGTGCCCAGCCACTGGTCTCACAACTAGTGTTAGACCAGTATTTTCACTCCATGCCTTTGCCTGAAATTCCGCAAGAGGAAGGAAAGGCGTTGGAAGCAAAGATAAAATACCCAGACGTCACTCACGCGATCCGGGCCCTGGCACGATGCAAGGCGCCAGGAATGGACGTCTTTCCCCTCGAATATTATACCACTTTCTCGGAACAATTGACCCCCCGACTTGTCGCCATGTATGAGGATGTGCTACAGAGAAGGGAGCTCCCTGGATCCCTCAGAGAATCTACCCTGGTAACCTTTCTGAAACCACACAGGGATCCCACTCTTCCGGCCTCATACAGGCCCATAACGCTACTCAACGCGGATTGTAAGATCCTGGGGAAGATACTGTAATCGATATACCCAGATTCTACCTCAACTGATTTACCCAAACCAGAATGGTTTTCTCCCTAGGCGAAGCGTGTCACAAAATATACGTAGACTCTTTCATCTACAGGATAGAGCACAGGAACACTTCCCACGAGCCGCATGCCTAATATTGGACCTCAAAAAGGCCTTTGATACACTGCTATGGCCATATCTCTTCGCAGTTCTCCGTGAAGTGCGTGCTGGCCTGAACCTACTAATAATACATGGAAACTAGTGACAATCGTCACTAAACCCTTCCCACACTACCAAAGGCGGAACTCCATCTGCCTATATAAACTGAAAAATACTCATACAATTTTGATTTAATAACTTTGATTCAAAACTTCATTGCTTCAAACATTTTCTATATACATTTCTGAATATACAATCAATATGTCATTGTCCTAAGCTAGACATATGAATTACTATCTAAACATAAACGTTGGTTCAAGTAGAACATTAAAGTTTCATCCAGTCCCAATGCATTTCGGGAATTATCCCTTCGTCAGGGGCACTGTAAAGAATAATAAACATACTATAAGCTTGCATGTGACCGACATTTAGCACAGTAATAAAGCGACTCTATTTACAATCTTTGAATCATTGTTAAGTACTATTCTTCATGAACTGTGTAAAAGAAAGAATTAAACTAGGCTTAAAGTCTGTAAAGGAAGAAGAAAAAGAAATAAGCACATAGATAAGATAAAACTCAAGATTTGGGCTAACTGTCACGAGTACTAATAGAAGCTATTGACCAATCATGTGCATTAAGAAATTCTAGATTAATGTGAGTTGAGTCACGTGTCACTATGTACTGACATAATAAATGTCCATCATTCACTCCTGTTTGACCAGATCTATACTATGGTGTTCGTGTTCGGGATCTCAGGAGCCGACTCTAAATTAATAAAAGCACTCTCTGTATTCTAACCGCTAAACATTGGCATGTTCATAAAAAGTCTCATTATGGATGTCGTAACCACTGGTTTGTAAACCAGAAAAAAATACCTGAAACAATGCGATGGTGAACTCATGCGAACGCACTGTGGTAACGATAAGGCGGTGATTCATCCCAACCTGATCGCACCTGTGGGTGAACATTTGAAACTTAGCGTACTGTATGAGCCAGGAGTTATATGCTCTAATGCGGTAACCTCTTTAACAACCATCATACCTTCAATACGGTATTCTAATGCAATGTGATATTCACTGTGTTGAAACACCGATGCCGAGAGCTTCACTGAAAAACGGATGTTCAGTTCTCGTTCTGGTAAAATAAGAAAACACTCTGAGAACTGTGTCCCTACAGGAGGACTTCTAAAGCTAAACATGCTGCACGAACACGGAGATTAATGCCGTTGTAGTTTACCC